>NW_015647048.1:406705-440931 GCF_001515625.1 Sinocyclocheilus rhinocerous
GCTCACCCTGTGGTCTGTGTGGGTCCTAACGCCCCAGTATAGTGATTGTAAAAAAAAACAAAAAACACCATCCTTTGGATGAGATATTAAAACCAAGGTCCTGCCTCTCTGTGGTCACTAAAAATCCCATGGCACTTCTCATAAAGAGTAGGGGTGCATCCCCGGTGTCCTGGCCAAATTCCCTCCACTGGCCCATGTCAATCATGACCTCCAAATAATCCCCATCCACTGAATTGGCTCTATTTCTCTCTCCTCTCCACCTGTAGCTGGTCTGTGGCTGCCGTCGCATTATCCAGATGCATGCTGCACACTGGTGGTGGTTGAGGAGGAGAGAACCCTAGTATTTGATTGTGAAGTGCTTTGGGTGTACAGCAATACACAATAAAGTGCTACATACATCCCTTATTCATTGTTGTCAAGGCAGAAAAGGAACCTTTCTTTCTTTCTTTCGTTAAAATGATCAAGTAAAGAAGAAAAGAAACAAGAGGAAGGATATAGAGACCCAGCTGACATTAATAGCTGTGCAAAGGTCATCATCACTGAGATTTAAATGTTGAATGCTTAATATTTTTTATCAGTGTAAGTCATTACATTTTAAATAATTGATATGGTCTGTTTCTTTGATTTCTTAAATGGGATTACTTGATTTACATCACATTTCACCACGGTTTTTGAATTATGTCAGTAAATCAGAACACTAAAATGAATGAAAGGGTCGGTAGCATGGCTCTGAATCGCTCTTGACGCGTGCGGTGGGAACGGCGAGGGGCGTCAACTGTGCGCGCACCACACGTTTACTCCGAACCTTCGTGAGACAGATGAAAAAGACAAGCTCGAAGTGAAGACCGTGAAGCTGTCGATGGGTAACCATCACTACGATCCCAACATGACCCGTGAACACACGGTCAGTAACTGGACCGCCGTGAGGAGAGACGCGGGGTTCGAGGGTCCGGCGCTCGCGCTGCTCTCGGTCATGATGGTCATTCTGATTACTGTGATTGTGTGTGGAAACGCATTGGTCATCGTCGCCTTCAAGATGGACAAGAGTTTGCGCAAACAGAGCAATTATTTCCTACTAAACCTGGCCATCTCAGACTTCCTCGTGGGTAAGTAAAGTTTACATAAAAGTTTAATAAATAGTCTTATATATATATATATATCTCCAATGTAGTCTGTTATACCGACAATATCAAATGTTCTAGTGTTTGTCAGTGTTCTAGGGTGAATACAATTTGCTGCAAACTGATGCATGCGAACAGTGTGCAGGACTGGTCTGTGAATATTCAGAAACTAAAAAATAAATAAATAAAATTCGTTAATATTATCTTTTTAATTAAGAGTTCTTGATTAGTAAGATTATTGTCTTAATATATTCAAACCGCTATCTTCAGCATTTTAGTAAAAATATATTAAAATCTCACATGCATACTCTTAATTTAAAATTATTTGATTGTACCATGTTCACTTTAAGCTTTGAGTAAAAAAAATTAAAAAAAACTCCAAAACAAGAATCTTAATGAAGAAAAATTCAGAGAGGGGAAAAAAAGAGTCTGTTTAAACATCAGTATAGTGATGTAAGTAGTGAATTAATGTGAGATGAGTGCAGCCTTATTCATCACATCAGTGTGCATTTACTGTATTATTTAGCTAAAAAATAATATATTGCATGATGTTGATGTTTGCAGGTTGCATGGGAAACAATTTCCTCTGTCAGTGGATTTGTCTCCTTCCAAGCATTTCTGCATTTTTCTCCCCATGTATTGTGTCAGAATTTTGCCTTGTCATATCTGGGTGTTAAAAACCGCTCAAAACTCATTAATCACTCTATGTGATGTATTATGCGTCCACCCATGTCTGCTCTTGAGATGACAAAATCTATAAGCAGCTGAGAATTACTATAGATACTATCACAGTAAAAAAAGTAATTGCATGAAATCCCTTTCAGGCAAATCAGTCTCGTACAGCTATCTCTGTCTGTCACTGTTACATTTAAATAACATTGCATATCAGGAATAAAACTGGGCAAAGATTAAATGGGGAATGCTTATTTAACATTTATGCAAAATATACAGTTAGTGCTCAAATCAACATACTTGATTTGATAACTTTACTCTTACACCTGTTGCTGTCAGTCCCAGGCTTTTCTAGCTTAGTGGATAAATACAAGAATCAGGAACTGAATATGTATATCTTCTAACTTTTAACATATCTTGTAATTTTTATGCTTTTAATGCAAGGGATTCAGGGTTCTAATCTGCCCTAATACAAATTTTGATAAACCAGAATTGCAGTGGATGTATATCAGAAATGGGGATAACCTTTCTCTGCATGCTGTTTTGTGAATTCACTAGAATGGATAGTGATTACATAAACAGCTGTTGTGAAAGTGGGGTCAAATCCAAACATATTAGTACCATAAGAGTACATACCATAAAGGATTAGATCACTTCCAGAATAAAACACTCCTGATAATGTGATAATCCAAGATGTTCATGTCTTTCTTTCTTCAGTCGCAAAGAAATGAAGGTTTTTGAGGAAAACATTCCAGGATTTTTCTCCATATAATGGACTTCAATGGGGACCAACGGGTTGAAGGTCCAAAGTGTAGTTTCAGTGCAGCTTCAAAGGGCTCTTATCTGACACACTCAGTTTAGTTCATGGATCTATTTCCTAACGAGCTGCTGATCTCAATCAGGTGTGTTAAATAAGGGAGACATGCAAAATGTGCAGAACTGGAATTGGGAACCACTGCTCTAAGGTACTATTATGCACCCTTTAGGGGTAAAGAAGGTGCAAAGGTGTCCCTTTGAGGGTACTGCCCCCTAAAGGTACAATGTTTGCACTTTTTTATTTTTCTGAGCGTGCATGATAGTCCATCATATTCTCTTATAGAGTGCATGATAGTCCATCGAGCTCATTGACTGCTGATTGGCTGGCTGGCACATGACAGATCTCTATGCAAACAAAGTATTGCTTGTATTGGTGTAGCAGTTACTATTTGTTTGGGACTTCTGCTTCTCTCATTTCTCACTGGGAAGCTTGACCTATTGTCTGTGATTGGATATGTGCACTTTGTATGGAGTTTTTTTATTGCACTCTAATGAACTCCATACCATATTGCTATTATAAATCTCCACATACAGATCTTAACGAGTCATTACACCAGAAATCTTCCCTGCATGCATGGAGACTATATTGCCTCACATTCATTTTTATGCAACTCTAGTCAAGAATAACATTTACAGTTGTCTCATTCATAAGTAATTTGCATTATATTGATCACACTTTAGTTTGGGGTCCAATTCTCACTATTAACTAACTATTAACTTCGACTTTTGCCTCAGTAAACTCCTAATTTGCTGCTTATTAATAGTTAGTACGGTAGTTGTTAAGTTTAGGGATTATGAGATCTAAAATATGATCATGCAGAATAAGGCATTAATATGTGCTTTATAAGTACTAATAAACAGTCAATATGCTAGTAATATGTATGCTAACAAGCAACTAGTTAATAGTGAGAATTGGTCCCTAAACTAAAGTGTTAAAATTACATCTAATACAGTAATGTAGAGTTAATATTTCAGTGGTTTCAAGATAGTTGCACTTTTTAATAGTTTGCATTTTTTGCATTTTATTAATACATTTCTGTGTCTTAGCACACACAATGTTTCAAATTATTAAGCATTTTGACAAACTGTTATTACTGTGCACTATTGTTTTCTACTAAATTTGACCCCATGCATCAGTGAAGTGCCTATATTTGCATATATATGTAGCACCAATTTTTATTTTTTTATACTGAGAAAAGATATTTTCCTGGAGTTGATGTACTTGAATTCAGCCTCAAGTTCAAACCATGCACAAGTCTAACAAACACTTTCGTTCTTGACACATTCAAGCAATAACTAAGGACAATTTTTCAGGCAAAATTCAGCCAGTTTAATAGGAATCCATGCAATCTGGAATTCGGTTGAGAGCAAAACATTTCCCACAGATTTTGGGTTCAATGTGGTCATCCAGATTCACCACATTGACCAGCATAAACCTGCTTGGTTTGAAAGTGATTTGTTCGTGATCTGTGCTTCATACATTACAATAGACAACCGTTTTGACCGTGTAATTTTGTTAATGTGACTGCATGTTTGCTCTTGAAATTGCAATCATTGTGTAACCACAGCAACACGGTTGATAGTCATCACTAACTGAATGGACAAAATGCTGTAACAACAGATATGAATAATTAAAACTATTCAGCTTGACCCTTCAGAATGACTATAACATTGCTTTCTGATTGGTGTTTCCCACAGGTGGCTTCTGCATACCCGTGTATATGCCCTACGTCTTGACAGGGAAATGGATGCTGGGTAAAGGACTTTGCAAGCTGTGGCTTGTCGTAGACTACCTTCTCTGCACTGCGTCTGTCTTCAACATCGTACTTATCAGCTATGACCGCTATCTCTCCGTTACAAAAGCGGTGAGGTGCACCATATTTTTAATATGGACCAATCTATAGCGGTGTATTCATTGTGATTCAGCATTATTAACTCATGACAACCGTCAGAAAGTATTGCCCAGGCTGGTGATAAACAACAGCAACAAGCACTATTAATGAAACTCATTAAGAGAAATACATGCACAGTCACCGTGACTCAGTCTGTTTTGTTCGCTTTAATCAGTCTGACTCACACGAAAGCAGAACCTGGATGCTGACTATTATAGGATATCACATATTATTTAGAAATGGTCAAGATTATGAAACTCTTGCTTGTGTAATAACCACCGAAAATGATAAAATGCTTATCAAGAGTGAGAATATTGAAACGTGATCATCGTTAAACATAATGCATAAACTACATGCATCTGCATGGAACCCCAAAGCAGTTGATTTAACTACTTAAATCAATTGGATTTACTGTTTTTCATACAATGGGTGAGTAGTAAACTCTATTATTCAATGTTGCTATTTTTACATATTTGGGCAGATTTTTAAGTAGCTATATGTTCGATATTAATGTATTGAGGAGATTGATCCTTACATTAGATGTCCTTAATGTTTTAGTATCATAAACATTTGATATAAACAGGATGTTTGTGAACATTTTCTAGAGATCGTGACAGCAGTAATTCATCGAATGGCACATATTCCGGCATGCTGTGTGATTGATTGCACATAATTTTTGCATGTTAAAGAGCAACTCTTTTGATCACATCTCTTTTGACACTTTTGTGTTAACATTATCCTTTGTTTAATTTTTATGTGAACTAGCAAATGTACAGGAAATGTATGTTACCCTTGAAAACATTTTGCATTATCACCTCGCTCAGAACAAGGGTTTAATCCATGTCTTGGAAGTTGTATTTATCAGAACACCCTGACAACACCAAACAACCAGCTAGCAATTCCTCAGAATCAGTAAGACTAGCGATTGTGGACTCCTGTTGAGAAGTTTGAGACGTGGCCACTTCAGCCTTGTGTAGGGATCAGGGTTGTTCGCCATTCTGAACTGAATTAAAAATGGGTTTTGAATTCCTGAGCTTGAATTGAAAAAACACAAATAAATTCACATTTTTTAAATAATATATTTGTGACCCTGGAGCACAAAAGCAGTGATCTATTCAGCTTTCAGATGATGTATGAATCTCAATTTCAGAAAATTGACCCTTATGACTGGTTTTGTGCTCCAGGGTCACATTTAATTTTTCAGGACATCCCTTCCTCTTTTTTCTGGGTAGGATTTCTTCTCAATGATAATTCAACCTGGTGCAGGATTTCTATTCGCAAAGGGCTGGTGAAAGTGATAGACCTGTTTATTTATCATCGATAATATGCTTGAACAGTCTTTACTGGCATCCTGGGACTATGTAAGACCTAAAAAATAAATAATAATCAAAACTCCTGATTATGATCTAATGATGGGCTGACTGGATAGTAGACCTACCGCAGACTGTGTGCATGGCTTTAGGGTTTCCCTAGGTCCTTAAAGAATTGTCTTTTCAAAATATAAGGCCAAAATAAAGTCTTTAAAGTCTTGATTAGTATAAAGCAGGGGTGCTCAGTCCTGCTCGTGAAGGGTCACTGTCCTGCAGAGATTAGCTCTAACCCTGAACCCTGATTTAAAAATCAGATGTATAGGGAGCAGCATGCAAGCTCATTGGCTGGAAGATCACATGTCAGGAAGCGATCAGTTCACACTATGCACCTCACTGACAGATTAACCATGCATGGTTGACACAGCATTACACCTCAATGGTTCCTGTGCATCAAAGTAGTGCTGTTGAGCTTCGATATTTGTGTGTTGATCGGTGTTTGATTAAAGCCTTAATTATTTCTGTTCATCATGCAGTCGTGTCTCTTAAGACTTTATACATTTACCTTTATCCAAATATGCTTCATCTCATGATCTCAAGGACAGTGGAGATCACAACAACACACCCACGCTCCTCACAAACTAAAGGCATTTTTTTATTCGTTTTTAAAATTATTTATTGTGAGATGTTTTGATTTTTGCTCATAGCACAAAAGAAAAAAAAACACACAAAACTTAACAGAGCATAACCAAAATAGTGCTTGCACACATAGTGTTGTTACAAATTACTTGTAGGACTTGCATATGTATTTTGCACAACCGTCCAAGGATTTAAATCACATTTATTTATTTGGTTGTTTGTTTGTTTGTTTGTTTATTATTAGTAGTGCATTTAATTGCATATTTAAGTGCACTACCTTGAGTGCTTTTAGCTTTTTATTTGGTATTTTTTACCAAATGACTTGTAGGACTTAAATTTGTGTTTTTCACAACTGTTGAAGGACGCAGATAACATGTATTTATTATTATTATTATTATTATTATTATTAGTGCATTTAATTGTGCACTACCTTGAGTATTTTTAGGTCTCCAATAAAAAAAAATACACTATCAGTGTTGCAAAGGAGCTTCAACTGTATTAGGCAGCAACAGGTGTGAACAGGGGCTGTTTTTGTTTTTTTGTTTTCATTTTGAGCAAAAGTCATTTTTGAATGGATGTGGCATGAGAGATCTACCTAAACTACCTTTACTGTGGGGTTAAATCTGTCTACCTAAAGAAGCATCCTGAGATGCCCCGGGAACAGAGATTCACAAAGCAGTGAATATTGTGGAATATTTACTTCAAAGGTTCCTCTGATGTTTGGTTAGAGACTCAGGTCAGAAAGCGTCCTTGAAATGTCTTGTTTTGTTTTCCCACACAAGCTCTTAACATCACAGCAATGATACAGACATAAATCACAACACGTAACGTCTGCCTTTAATCTGCAAGACAGCCATGTTTGATCTCACAGACTGCAGCTTCAGCTTCAATCAAAGCCAGTGAAGGAAGAAAGATTCATGCTATCACTGGCAGCACTATGGCAGCGCACACATACTCGGATATGTGTGTACCAGCAAAAGAAAGTCTTCATTCCCTACTGTGCGTTTTCTGTGTACAGTTCAGTGGAGCAATGCCACACTTGTTGTCTTAAAATTAATTATTATTAATTATAATGATTTAGTAAGGTGCAGACCACAATAAAATTACCAGTCATATTTATTTTGTTATTTAGCATGAAATTTAATACATCAAAAGAGCTTTGATGCGGAAAAGTAAGCTATGTTAGTGATTAACTGTGTCGGATGCTTCATTCACAACGCTTATTCAAATTAGTTGCATGATTCATTGTAATACTCTCCTCCTCCTGTACATTTTGTGTCTGATAGGGAAACTCCTACAAATGCATATGCAATAAGCTCAACAGCAAAAATAACTGTGTCCATGTCTTTCATTGCTAATGTTTCACTGCGCATGTAAATCCTGACAGTTGTTTTTTAACGCCAATAAAGGGTTTGCACTGACGCAAGCTGTTAGTAAATCTGGCCCGAAATGTTCAAATGCATCATGCATAATGATGAAAAAAAAGAGTAAAATATATACCTTTAGTATAAATTTAGTATAAACAGTAACCATATTTAAACCATGATGTTTGTAGTAAAACCATGGTAATAATAATGAAAAAAAAAGTTCCTCTAGTTTTACTCATGTAACAAATTCAGCTTTGCATCACATAAATAAATTACATTTAATTGTATTGCTATTTTAAATTATAAAATTGTTTCACAATATCACTTGTTGTTGTTTTTCTGTATTTTTGATCAAATAAATGCTGTTTTTGGGGCGCATAAGAAACTTCTGTCCAAAATATGAAAAAAGTAACAAAAGAGTTTGGACAATGCATTGGAATATTTCTTAAAATATAGAGAAGCACTGGTTGTCTTCTGCATTGTTATTTTTGTCCTAAAAGAAAATTAAATGTGTTAATACATGAACTAACTAAAGAAAGAAAGAAATATTGATTGATTGAAAATTATTGACAGCTGTAGTTTACTTTTATCAGTTATCCAAGGCTGTTTCTTTATTACCCAAGGAACTTATTTACAGCATTCTAGACCTAATATAGCCATAATAATGGATGTCTCTGACTGTGAATCTTTGGCTCAGTATGAATGTGGTGTTATAACGATGCATGCATCTCTGTATTTATTACAAATGTATTGATTTTTTTTTTTCTGTCAAATAAATGCTTTTTTTTTTACATTGTGTTCTTTCTTGATCTTAGGTATCTTATCGTGCCAAGCAAGGAATGGCCCACTTTGCGGTGGTGAAGATAGCAGTGGTTTGGATTCTGGCCTTCCTCCTCTACGGACCGGCCATATTATTCTGGGAGCAGCTGACGGGAAAGAGCCGCGTGCCGGATGACGAGTGCTTCGCTGAGTTCTACTACACCTGGCACTTCCTGCTTTCTGCTTCGGCGGTCGAGTTTTTCTCGCCGTTCTTATCCGTGGCGTTCTTCAACATCAGCATCTACCTCAACATCCGTCAGAGGAGACTCGGCAGCAAGAAAGAATCCTGTTCTCCAAAGTGCCAGGATGCTGCAAATCTGTACGGCGAGAAAACGCGCATGAGCGTCCGAATCTACTGGAACTCAATGACGCTCAAGAAGAAAAGCGCAGCAGGCGGCGAGAAGCGCTCGGAGAGCGCCGGTCTGTCGATGCGGTGCGTCCAGCGCTCGCGTCTGAGGCAGGACAAGAAGATTGCTAAGTCTTTGGCCATAATCGTGTGTGTTTTCGCGGTGTGCTGGGCGCCGTACACTCTGTTAATGATCGTGCGAGCGGCGTGCAGAGGAGACTGCGTGTCGCATCACTGGTACGAGGTGACGTTCTGGCTGCTGTGGCTGAACTCAGCGATCAACCCTTTTCTGTACCCGCTGTGCCACAGCAGCTTCCGAAGGGCCTTCTTCAAGATCCTGTGCCCACGACAGAGGTCCACCATACCGCTGACAGTCCATTCATCCAGCACGCACAGATAGTTTGAATGATCAGAGGACAGCGCACATGTACTGAAATAGTGTGTACAAAGAGGATTTAAGTGTCTATGTATGTAAAGGAATGTTCTGGGTTCAATACAAGTCTGTCGACTGCATTTGTGGCTTAAATTGGTGTTTACACACAACACCGATTTCAACTTAAAATGGAAAACCTTTTATGCGTTTTGGCCGTTCATTTACACCCACGCAAACTCTTGAAAATGGGTTTCAAAGTGCACGTTTTTGAAAACTACACTGTTATTGTCTCCAAATAACTACAAAACGGTGAAAACGGTGACATCATGCACATGCGTATCACATGTTCAGTCTATAGGCATATGTGAGTATGTGCGCACGTGCGTAATGTTTCTTTTGGCCTGGCATGAATAATACAGTGTTTTTACAGTAGCTGTTTTCGTGGATCCATGTGAACGGGGATTGTTTTGACAACATTATCATCTGTATGTGAAACCTTTCAAAAACGCAAAGTACAATCTTTTAGTACAATCATTGTCGTGTAAACATACCCTAACAAAACATCAGTTAGGCTACAACGGGCTAAAACTACTGTTAGTAGTTACTAAAGACACGCAGTCAAACATTAGCAATGAAAAGGCATGGACACTGTTATTTTTGTGGCTGACCCTACTGCATATGCATTGAACTCAGGAAACTCATAAAATATTTCAAATTTCCTGTTATGACAATGTATGAATTAGTAAACCTTGAAACTTCTGCACATAACTTAGATAGACTTAAAAAAAGTAATTGCACTTCAAAAAAAGCATTAGAAAACTAAATAAATAAATAAGCAAGCAAGCTTTTACTTTTAGTTTCTTTAAAATGCTGTAACTAGTTAGGAGCCAGTTACCCAGCTAACAGAGAACATTATCAGAACTTTGAGTGAACTTTTCCAGAACATTATCAATGATATTAATCCATTATATAAGTTATGATCAAGCATTCTAACAGTAATGTTAATAGAACGGTACTGGATGCTAGCAAGGCCAAGGTTGTGGGTTTGATTCCCAGGGAAAGCAAAAACTGATCAAATGTGTATCTTGAATGCAATGTAAGATGCTTTGGATAAAAAATATTCAAAGTTCTCTGGTCTTTAATAGTGTTCTCAAAATGTTAGCACAAAAACATAATTTCTGTCATGACAACTCTCGGAGGGATTGGCATGGTAATGTACATGACAATGTTAATGTATTTGGTCTTGGCGGAATAGATCTGCTACGCTGCTGCTGCTGCTGCTGTGAGCATGTAAGAAATACTGCTGCTGCAAATATAACATACATGAAATAACCCTTATATATCATACATGAATCAGCTCGTAGCAGATCTATACAGGTGGAGCTGGGGAAGTTGGAGTGTTTCTGAAGCAAGCTGCAACTGCTACGGCAAGCACTAATCATATATTTGAATTTTCTGCAGCGAGCTTATTGGCTACCGATACAGGTGAGAACCAATCAGCTGTGCCATGTGATAATAATGTCATTAGGTCAGATTGAGTTAGACCTATCGGACTGCGCCATCTAGAGTTTCATGCCAGAACTCTGTATTTATACATATGTCATGAAACGTTTTTAAAACACTTTATTTGACTGTTCACCTAACTTTTTTAACTTTAATACTTACTACTTTCAGATTTTCAGAGAACATTTAAAAGTAACTTTCAAATAATGTTCACAAAATGACAAAAAATGGAACACTCCCTTAATGTTTTTGCTGACATTCACAAAACCAAGAAAAGTATTCTAGACATTTAGAAATCTGGACATTTTGAACGTTCAGAGAACATTTCATAACTTAATGGGAACATTAGCATTAAGTTATGAAAATTAATACGAACTGAATAAAAATGAATTTACAGTGGTAATGGACATTATACCTGCTGACGATAGAGCATAAACTGTATTGAACTGAGAACATTCCTTTATTGATGATCAATAGATAATGATAAATGATGATACATGTTGATAAACACAATTACTGATCATTATTGATACGGGTCCAATAGGGGAGACTGGAGATGACTGCAGAATGTGGTTAGCTGCAAGTGCGCAATGTTGCCGTGTTGTTATAGTGTACAGTATGTATAGTTTTTGTTCCTGGTGTCACGTGTGCCAAGAATTTATACTTAAATTAGCACTGATGCTTTTAGAATTTTAATTATGTAAGTTATATACTATAATTGCAAGTAAAGTTTGCATTGCGTTCATGAAAAACCTCATATTGTATCTCAAATTCTACAACAACCAGTAATACGATGTAAAAACTAATTTTTTAAATCTGTATTCTTGTCTTGTTTTCCAGTAAAAATGCGTTTTAAAGATGAATGCACAACAATTATTTTGCAACACAGGCTCATCGGAAAAACGTGCCTGCGTGTGGCCACATTTCTGCAAAATGATATTATGCTGCTTCTTACACAAAGTGGAATGTCCAGTGAATGGCGCTAAAAGCATGTTCAATTTTCTACTAAACAGATGAGTGTAAAAGTGGGAACACTTGTTTTGTTGGCTGTTGTATCTCAGCAGTTTGGAAATGAAATGTCAGGTGAGTAGTGCTAAAAGTTTAATGCTCTCTCGAGTTAAAATAACGTACCATCTACACTAAACCTAACTGATAATGTTAACAACAACAAATGTGAGATACAAACCCATTTGCTTAAGCAACCATAACATTTTAGCTTGCTAAAAGTCTTTGAGCTCTTTTATCGTGACTTGTGTTTCACGGGACGTGCAAGTGCAATGCTGTACCAGGTGCGCTACCGAGCAAGTTTACCACATTAGAAAAGCCAAGCTGAAAAGCCAAGTTATGTGATGCAAACATCAACATGAATTCTTTAACAAATCACGCACTATGGTATTGTTTCAACCAGATATCGTTTTGATGTGTTAGCAAACGCCTTAGTCTTGTATTGTGATAGTTCAGCAAAATCATCTGCTGAAGTCTATTGCAGATATAGATATTCATACATGCATGTAACTACAGTTGCAGACGCACAGTAAACTTGCTCTCGAGTGTTCACAGACCGGCTTTGACCATTCCAATATGGTGGACAGCTTGCATATAGCGGCCTATAGAAATAGCCACTAATGAAGCATCTATGTATACATACATACATATATATACATATGTGACCCTGGAGCACAAAAGCAGTCTTAAGTCGCTGGGGTATATTTGTAGCAATAGCCAAAAATACATAGTTTGGGTCAAAATTATCGATTTTTCTTTTCTGCCAAAAATCATTGGGATATTAAGTAAAGATCATGTTCCATGAAGATATTTTGTAAATGTCCTACCATAAATATATCAAAACTTAATTTTTGATTAGTAATATGCATTGCTAAGAACTTAATTTGGACAACTTTAAAGATGATTTTCTCAATATTTTGATTTGTTTGTACCCTCAGATTCCAGATTCTCAAATAGTTGTATCTCAACCAAATATTGTCCTATCCTAACAAACTAAAAAATTTGACCCTTATGACTGGTTTTGTGGTCCAATGTCACATATATATATATACGGTTTTAACCCTCATTGTATCGTGGAGCCACATGAAAATAAGTCTTTATTAATCAACTACCATAGTTTGTGAAGGAATGCAATTTTATGTTACAACGAATTATATATATGTATAGGAGTTTTGCAAAAATGTAGTTAACAGACATGTTTTTCCATTGAGCAGTCTTGAATTTTTATGCCTAGTATGTCTTTGATACAGCTTTAAGTGGCATATACGATGTTGGTTAAATCGAGCTGAGTGCTCTCATCATTTTTTTCATATGTGATGGACAGTGATGTCTGAGTGGGTGAGTTGTTTACTTTGTAATTAGTCCATTTCCTGCAGTATGACCCACTTTGTGCAATGATTGCGAGTGTGAGAAGAGGGCATGATCACAAAGAGAAGGTAATAAGCCAATCTTACAGCGATAGAGACACATCGTCCTGTCACGTGACTTTCACCTGTATATAAATAAATGCTGACAATGTCTTCCATCATGTGCAACACATACTGTATAGACCTCAAAATCATGTTTAAGTATGTCATGACTCTTTAAAGGGATAGTTCATCTAAAATAAAAATTCTGTCATCATTTACTTGCACAGTTCCTTTCTTTTGTTGAGCTAAAACGAAGATATTTTGAAGAATGTTGGTAACCAAACAGTTTATGGTAGGCATTGACTTCCATAGTATTTTTTTTTTCTCCATACTATAAGTCAATGCCTACCATCAACTGGTTATCCGGTGCAATTAAGTATGCTTCTTACTCACTTGTTTTACTGTAAAAAACTAATCAAATCTGTGTTCTTACTGAACAACATACAGTATATTCAGTATTATAACTGGCTGCTAAATGTTAATATAGTGATAATTTTGCATTCTTAAACATTTCTACACACATACACTTTAATTTGACAGTAAATGTTCAGTTTTTATAATATTAGCATTTACATTAATTGTATATTATAAGCAAATGCATTTTGCATTATACATTATGAGCTCTCTGTGTAATGTGTGGTTTTCTTTCAGTCGGTGCCAAACTGTTAATCTATGATTTAAATTATAATTAAAGCTATTGTTCTGCTAGGAATTATTCAGAAACACACTCATATAATGATTTAGATTTTGTGAATCGAGATGAAATTGTACACAGTACCAGTCAAAAATTGAAAGACCTGCTTATTTATTATTACTATTTCCAAAAAAAATAGTAGTCATCAAGCTATGCCATATAAACTGTGACACACAAATGGGAAATAAGCAGTGGCCAAAATGTTTTTATATTTTAGACTCTTTGACTTTTACAGCTCTGCACACTCTTTTCTCCCATTTGCTAAACACTCACAATCCATCATTTTCCTTCACTATCCATTCCAACTTTTGATTAGTAGTGTTATTACAGGCTGAAGTTGAAACATTAATGAACTGATATGACAATAAAGGGTGTGATACAATTCAATGTCAGACTCATATACGTCACTGTTCTCCTGCAGAGAAATCAGACCCATGCAATAACAGCACATTATACCGATATAATCACACTTCCTGTTAACTATAGTACTGTATTGTGTAGTATTTGAAAATAAATACATGAATAACTTAATTATGACTGTCTGCATTAATCCTGCTGACTGACTTTGTCCATTAGATGTCACTGTTGATCTTTCTCTTGAACATCATACAATCTGACTGCATTTTTGGGTGGTTTTAAAATAATTTTAATTCATGACATAATTGAATTGATATATTTTTTATAGTATGTATTTCAGCACAAGGACTTAATCACGGTCTAGTTTACTTCAGTAAAACATTTGCTTATTTATATGAATATAATAAAAGATGGTTAGATATAAGAATATTCATATTAATAAAGTTTTTTAAAGACGCTTCTAATGACACTTAAAAATATGAATCGTTTCCATAATCCATTGAAGTCCAATGAAAAGTTTTTTAATCCCTTCTGAAGTGTTTGTAATGAAGTGGCTATACAAACACATTATGAAATGAAAAAAAGAAAAGAAAACAAATACAGCAAAATAAATGAACTATTTTAGTAAATAATCTGATGCAATGAAGTAGATAAACTATATATATCTGCACCCGAATCCATATTACATAGCAATGCTACTGAATTAATGCTGTTAAATTATGCACTCTAAAAAATGCTGGGTTAAATACAACCCAGTGCTGGGTAAAATAGGGACAAACCCAGCAACTCGGTTGTTTTGACCCAGCGGTTGGGTTACTAGCCAGAAGGTTGGGTTAAACATTTAACCCAACCGCTGGGTCAAAACAACCCAATTGCTGGGTTTGTCCATATTTTACCCAGCACTGTATTTAACCCAGCATTTTTTAGAGTGTACTATGCCTAAAAATGTCCTTTTTTTAATCGCTTAGTTATGTGTATAGTAATGTGTAAATTCTCTTCACACAAAACTCCACATTGATCAGATTTGTAACACTGCTAGTCATTCTTTCAAATCCTGATCTCATGCTTTCATTTGGTTTAATCACCAAAACGCAACAGTAGAACAGTATAGTCTCAACAAAGCAATTAAAAACCCTGTAATGTGGATACATTGCTTCACTTGCCATTCCTCCAGTGGCTCCCTGAGGAACGTCACGACAAGAGGTGATAATGACATAAAACATAGACAGAATAATGTGACATGCTTGCATAACATAGCCCATAAATATCTCACACAAGACATTATTCTGTTGCTTTTTTATGCTCATCTCCATTTTAATGACGTGAGAGTTTAGGAAGATGCTGCTCCATTCTGTTCCATATTTAATTAAGTTTTCTTTTCTTTCTGCAAAAGAAAAGCAGAATAAAAGACAAATAGCAAAGATAAGAACAAAGAGAATTAAGTGGTTGATCAGGTTAATCCAGTTTTGGTCGTTGTGGTTTAGAGTAATGTGCATATTTAACTGTAATAATTAATAATTAATCTCCCCAACTCAAACATCACAAACACAGCTCTATAAAGTGAAGGCATGTCTCAACAGGTACAGTAAAATCAGGCTACTTTCAATAAAAGCTCCAACATATTAGGAACACTTTAACTTGAAGTTTAGCTTACCTGTCGAGAAGAGACTCAAACATTCCAACACTGCCACTGTTTAACCTTGTTTTACTCTATTGTCTGTCTCTGTGTATTTCTGGTAAACCATTGTATTTTGCTTTGCACTTCTGTAACAATCTGAATTTGTTTTCCACACCCGCTAAACACCCTCTGGCTCAGCTGTTGCAGTAGCCACGCCCCCAAACTCTCGCTATTGGCTGTGCAGATCAAGCGGCAACCTCCCCCTCTCTCTTGTGAAGCCAACAAGGAAGTGACTTAAACTGTAATTCATCAACTGGCCGCTAGAGGCTGGCTGCAATGAGCTTCAAAAACTCTCTTCTGAACCCTACGGGTGACGTCACGGACACTACGTCCATTTTTTATACAGTCTATGGTGCAGATGTATGCAAATAGATTGACAGGCAGGTAGGGCATCCTATCATTGCATCGGTTGCAACGCTTTGGACGAACAATTTATGGCCCTGGGCCTTCCACAGTGGATGTTTAGTTTTATATCTAGACTACTTTAATTACTGATTGCTATCAGGATGCGAAGAGACTTTCAACCAGTTTAACCAAAAATGTTTCTGGAAAAAAATCACCTGCCCTAACTTTAAATGAAGCAGCTAGTTATTAGGACCGCAGGACAGCCTGGGGTTGAGCGCTTTGCTCAAGGGCATCTCTGTTTGAGAGATTTCAACAGAAGAAGTCTAAATGAATGAACTCCCTCAATACGGGGAAACTTATTTCCATATGTACCACTGGAGAGCGAGAAAACACTAAATCACTGCTACAGTTAAAGGCTTACATCATTCAAATCCCTGTTACTTTAGGACTTGCAAAGTGCAGACAGAAAGCAATTTCATTGATGGCAGGTACAGTATCCAACAATATCAAGAATCAAATAATTTACATTTATTCATTTTGCAGGTGCTTTTATCCAAAGCATCTCTCAATGCAGTTAAGGAACACATTTTAATTAGTGTGTGTGTATCCACTGGGAATCAGTCCCACAACCTTGGTGTTGCTCTCTACGAGCTGAGCTACTGGGACACAAGCATCATGTGAGCTGTCTTTATTCCCAGTGGTTTCATCGCTGCTCAATTGCATGAAGTTCAACACAGCTCATAATTGCACTGTTAGCATGCATTATTTTAGGCCATCAATATATGTTCTATATATGAAGAGATAGACCAGCAGGCCATGAAAGAGATCCCAATGCTTTGAACACGAGTGTCTTTATACTTAGATTTATACTACACTAGAACAGCTCCTCAAGTTTATGCCAATGAAGCAAATTAGTGAACAACACTATCTCACAGGACGCTGAGAGATAACATGTGTAATCCATGTTAGATTTTGAATTCCTGAAGTTACCTGTTTTCCAGGCCAGCATGAAACAGCATGTGACAAAGATCATATGCTGTCCATCAGACCCTCTGTAAAGCTTGTCACGTTTGCAAATTAGCCCCATATCAGCGTTTACAAACAGAACGAAGAATGGCGACTGTCCTGGAGCAGCTTGTGCTTTTATTGGATTATGTTCCAAGGTTTGCATTCTGTGTCATTCATAAAACCAAAAAGTTACCACAATGCCTCATCACCCACAAATCCAGCTTTGTGTCTCTCAAGCTGGGCCTGATCTTCCCTGTACATGCAGCTTCAGTCCAGGACCATTTGGAAGAGAGAAATATATATATTCAGACATGTCCCAAATGTTGCAACAATTTAAAACCTCTTAAATAAATGGAACAGCATGTTGGATATTTAGTTCGACCTTCTGAGATGGATGGACAACATTTTCTGAAGGTTAAGCACTTCCTTTCACTGACATTTGGGTAAAACATTTATATATATATATATATATATATATATATATATACACATACATGTATGTATCCAATTACCTAGTGCTGACTGGTATGTTCAGTTTCGAGCATCCAGTAATAATATAATACCGCTTTCAGGGTATGCATTTATTTGTCATTTTAACTGTTAGGAAATGGAGCATAAATGTGGAAGTCCTTCAAAGATTTCTTATCCTGTTGCGCCCTCTATAGGACCAGCGACTAGTCGACGTCACGCGTCATGGCAGGGCATTGAAGTCGATTAGTCGGTGCAACCCCTAGGACCCTAGTGGATTCCGGGAGCAGTTTCATCCTCCTCCATACTCATTCCCTTACTCATGCCAATAATTGCCCTAATTTCCCATTGCCTATATGCTTATACCACAAAATACCCTGAAGCAGATCCTCTCTGCAAAGCCACACTACGCAACATCGCCAGAGAGATGTTTCTTCTCTCCACCAGAGTAGCGATTCCAACGAGGATGTAAAAAGGAATCTAAGCCACCTGGTGAGCAAATTCTAAAAAGTGTTCCTAGAGCTCCCCTGTCAGACTGAGGCGACAGCATATCATGTATGCATGCTGCTAGGGGTGATTATAAGACAGTGGCCCGATGGGCGTTGAGGACAGATTATTGAGGAGGTGAGCCGAATGCTGCAACTAGGAGTCATCGAGAGAGTCCACGATGGCCATGGTCCACCCTCATCATCATAGTCTTAAAATCCAACAGCACCTCTAATGACTAAAACTATGGGCTTGTCCAAATACCCACACTTGCAGTCTTTGCCCTTGTCCACTTGTCTACTTACGTGATGTATTTCCTGTATTTGGCCCAAGTGTTCAAGTGAGCGTGAAGACCACAAGTTTGTGTAGAACTTTGCATTCATTACCTGACGGGACACACTTATAGTGTTGTAAAAATGCAAGTGTTTACAGAGCTTTATTTTGATTTTCAATATGTTGCATTTTAAAATAAACTACTAAAGGTCTGTTCAGTAGTCTCTATAACAGATGACACAATTTAGTATCGAGAGAGTCCACGATGGTCACGGTCCACCCTTATCATCATAGTCTTAAAATCCAACAGCACCTCCCAGGTCTGTAATGACTAAAATTATGGGCTTGTCCAAATACCCAAACTTGCAGTCTTTGCCCTTGTCCACTTGTCTACTTACGTGATATATTTCCTGTATTTGGCCCAAGTGTTCAAGTGAGCGTGAAGACCACAAGTGTGTGTAGAACTTTTCATTCATTACCTGACGGGACACACTTATAGTGTTGTAAAAATGCAAGTGTTTACAGAGCTTTATTTTGATTTTCAATATGTTGCATTTTAAAATAAACTACTAAAGGTCTGTTCAGTAGTCTCTATAACAGATGACACAATTTAGTAATTGTGGTGCTTCTAATTGAGTCATATCTGAGTCAGATTTCGGCAAAAAGTCTCAATTTATTTCATAGTGTTGTAAAAATGCAAGTGTTTACAGAACTTTATTTTGATTTTCAATATTTTGCATTTTAAAATAAACTACTAAAGGTCTGTTCAGTAGTCTCTATAACAGATGACACAATTTAGTAATTGTGGTGCTTCTAATTGAGTCATATCTGAGTCAGATTTCGGCAAAAAGTCTCAATTTATTTCCAGAACATGATGCATGATGGGATACACTTAGCCTCGAATACCGCTCCGGAGGTTTTAGTGTGCGTTAAAGGCATTGTGCTTTGACGAATTTAAGACCTGGGACAGTTTTGCGAGCACACTTCCTGTTGCATGCACATGCTTTCAAGTGGCCAAGAACACAAGTGTGGGTATTTGGACAAGCCCAATCTTTCAAGCATGGATGGGTATCCCATGCTGTGAGAGCCCAGCCCTAGAACTGTGGCTCCCAACCCTGTTCCTGGAGCCTTCCTAACACTGCACATTTTGCACATCTCCTTAATCAAACACACCTAATTCAGGTCATCAACTCATTAGTAGACCTGAAGACCGGAAATGGGTTTGTCAGACAAAGGAGACGTGCAATGGAGACATGCTTCAGGAACGTGATTGGGAACCACTGCCCTAGAGAACGAACAAGGATACAAATGCCAGGGTGATTCAGTGGATTTATCACACCATGACTGTGCTATTAGACTGTGAAACACCAAGTTAATAGTAATGCAAATTGTATCTCTTAAATGGATCAGATTTGGTCCATCCATCCTCTCATCTTCTGGTACTCTTCCCTGCTATTTATCATTCAGTCTGATCTGTAAATACTGTATGCTTGAAAACCTGTGCTAATTAGGCTCATTTCATCACAACTGCAATAGGCTGCATTGTTAACATTTGTTAATTAAGCCAAGTGTTAACAAGTTCCATTAGGCTACCTAGCAATTGTCAAGTGCTATTACTATAATTCAGTATAGGCTACAAAGAAGCACTTAATCTACAGTCATTTAGAAGCAAATATCCACAGCGACTTACAGAACATTCAGGGAATACAAATCTCTGCAATTTGTTATTTTAGTAATTTTTTGATCAACTGTGATGACCGTGTCACAGTAGGGACATTCAGGTAGAACTGACAAACTTGGCAACACACTGGGAAAAGCTGAAGATGTCAACTTTGGATATGTATTGTTTGAGGACAGTGAAGGAGCTCTCAGGAGTAGTAAAATCTCTCCGGGAGGTAATTAGGGCTTGGAGTTGGTGAGCAGAATTTGTTCAGCGTGCAATATGCTGCCATATCTTCCTGTTTTAACCTACTCACGTCTACCGCATCATTGGCATGAAGTTTCTGTCTGTGATAAGAACTGTGGCTTGTGAACGCTTCACCACACTGAAGCTTGTGAAGAACACACTTAGGGTGTCTCTTACACACTTGAAATTGAAATGGCCATTAGGCGCTCTTGGGGAGATGATATGATCATGGTTGAGCGTATAGCTTGAACAAAGATTTAATAAACTTAACAGCCAACAGTGCTGGCAGCTTCAGACGTGACTTTCTCCAGTGTGTGTTTGCTGTAGTTTGTGAATCACGACGACTGTATTAGAAAAGCTCAAAACTGAACAGACAATTGCTGGATTGTAGGAATGAACAACTAAGTTAAAAAAAATAATACAAGAATTGTGTAGTTTCTTTTTGAATTAACATACTGAAATATTTACCAAAAATACTTTTTTGGCAGCCCAAGGACTTCCATTTCAACATTGCTCTAAAAGAATAAAGAAATATGTCAACATTTGCAATCATGGGAATTAAAGACAAATAATAAAATACTAAAAGCCGAAATCTAGTTAAAATGTAATCAGTTTTTTACTGTACCTGAGCAGTTAACAAATGCATATTATCAATCTTTTTCTTAAAAATCAACATTTGGGTTCAAGTTTATGCATCTGATTTTAAATTAGGGCTGCAACTAGTGATAATTAGAACAACGAATCAACTATTCGGGCAATTAATGCAACAATTAATCATTGGCTCTTAACTGATTTTTCCGACATATATAGCTTTTAGACTAACAAGCCATTTTTTTATTGTAACATTTAACATGCACAATGTGCTCCTACTGAACACCATTTCCAATCTTGCATGTATCACTCATGACAGGATTGTTTTGTTTGTAATTTCTCAAAACTTTATGTCACGCACTATGGGAAACTACAAGAGAACATTGTGCATGTTAAATGTTTAAAAAAATGGCTTGTTAGTCTAAAAGCTCTACATGTCGGAAAAATCAGCTAAGAGCTAATGATTAATTGTTGCATTAATCGCCCGAATAGTTGATTCGAAAAAATCTCTGTAGTGAAATTCTTAAATAAAAGATAGGATTTTTTTTTCTCTCTTCCCAATATCTTGTATTGTCTTTTGTGAGAACCGCATATTGAAACAATTCACTGAAACAAAATTTCCCCAAGGGGATGAATAAAGATACTAACTAAAAATGAACAAACTAACCCCTTCACAAAATGCCCTCCATCAAGGCGGTCAACAAAAGTACATGCAATGGTCACTCAAAGAAGTAATTTTACAGTTTATAATCATGTGACCAAGCAGTCCTGTGGTCAAAATGTGTTATTGCACAATCAAACGAATATTCAACAATGAGAATATTTGTTGTCATTTTTTATTTTATGCATTTATTACCGTAACTGGTCACCATTTAAGTTTTTTACCAAATTTTAACTTTTTTTTATTTATTTTTTTATTTCAATGATTCTGCAGTGAGAAAAAATAAAGTGCAAATGTTCCAAATTGTATATGAACTCATGAAAGCTGCATGCACAACAATTATAAATACAATTTGATACAATGGACTCTTGCACTTGCGTTTTTACAGTTAGACCAAGATTCACTTTCCCCAATAATGCCATCAGTAGTAATTCTGCTAAATGACTTTAATTGAAACATTTGCACAACGGCGTGCATCTTGACAATGCTGAAGCAAAGTATCTTTTATTTCACATTAGCAGAATCGCTTGTAAAAAGTTCACAGGAAGTTTACAGGAAGCAGAAGTGTGTCACAGATCAAACCTGTTTGTTTGGATTGTGCGTCTCCCAGCGGTGATGAGCAGAGAATGAGCGCGCTCATAGGGTTTGTCACCGTCTCAAGACGATGTGTTTGCATACACACATCAGACCCAGCCAGAGGCGGGAACAAACACAAACACACACGCAAACTCTCGCAGGACGCTGCTGTCTGTATCTGATCTACCTGCATCCGTGTGTCACTCTTGGGTAATATCGGAGTTTCATTACACTTTTGTGTACGAATCATATTTTAAAAACATCTGAGCAATCTTAAACCTGAAGTCAAAAGCTTTTATTCTTGTTGTGCTTCAGAGTTAATGTCAAAAGTCTGAGTGATAGAAAACTACGGTTAGAAAACTGGGTTAGTTGTTTTGTCCGCTGTGAATGCTGATACAAATATTCAGGGAAACATGGATTTAGTTTTTCATGTAGCTGCTGTCATGAATTAATCGGAGGGTTATTGTTGACCTGATTAATTGATTAAGGAATTGAATAAACAGTTGCTGTATATTTCAGTGCAAAAACATGCATCTTTTCCAATCCAGTTTAACCTGATTGCACTACTATGTCACATTTACATCTGGTAACACTTTATTTCATAATTACATTTTATTACATAATTATGCAAAGTTACTTATAGTTAGTAGAATGTCTAAAGTGGATGAAATAAAATGTAATTATACATCTCAGTGCAAACACACATTTCAATTAATGCTGTTATATTAACACCCACAAATATGATCAATACATTTTATTTATTTATTTTTAATATAGCACCACCCACAGAAAGCGGGCAGTAAGCATAATTATATTTTACATTTTCTATTCAATCATCGCAGTTGCACTTCATAAAATGTTGATGAAATGGTAGAGAAGACTGGTTGCAATTAAAGGGTCCTATCAGTAGATGCTATTTCTTTCTTAGACAGAGATGCATCAAAAGTAAAGATGTTATGCTTTATGACATGTAGCTAATATTATAAGCAAATATTTAAACAATATAGTATAGGAGGAATTATGGGGCCAAGCACATCAGTACATGAACATTACTTTCAGCATGATCCAAAAATTTTAAGGAAGATTATGAAGATTATTTTATGCCATTTGAAAGGTTATGCACAGATTTATTGACCCATAGAGCCATTCAAATTGCCTGACCTCTGAACATTCAGCTCTTGAATCTAAAGAGGCTCATGACTTCAGGCCAAATTATTTAAAACCTATAAACACATTCATCAAATTTCACAAACAAGTAACATCCATTTTTTGTATTTCGGTGTGTGTGTTATGTGTATAGATATACATAAGGTGTGTTACTGTGTGTATACGGGTGTAAAGGCGAGGCGCTTGTTCCTATGAGAGCTGATTAGGTTGAGTTTTTCCCATCATGCTCTTGGCAGGTCAGTGGTGATGCAGTGACTCCTCACTGAGCTCAGGGTATAAGGAGTTTGGGCACGGTCTGTCACAGCCCTTCATCTTCACCTATATGAGCTCAACACAAATAAATAAAACATCTCTGTATCCATCCGTCCTCGTGACCTCTGACCTCTCTGACTGAGCGGAGACGACTGCAGTGTGAAGAACTGAAGAAACAAGATCCCACACGACCAAGATTTCCAAAGAAAACAAGCTTGACTTTCTGATGGACAGATAAGTGCGATTCTGACAGCGAAGTAAACCAACAGATAAACCCTTTTGTTTGGATTCATATACACATATACTATAGCTTTAAAGTGGAAGTGATGCAGTCAGTCAAGTTTACATTATTAAGTGAACTGATTTCCACTTTAATAAAAAAATATGTATATATAAACACAATTAATGTAACCATTTTAAAGAAAAAAGGAAATGAAAACAATGTTTGCCATACCACGATCAAAACTTTGTGATTTAGACAGTTTGATGTGAGATATTCATGCAATTTATGGTGAAAACCAAACACATTTGTGTGTTAAAATAACATTTGTGCGTTCAAAAAGTAAAGAAATGTTTATTTTACTTCACTGGCCAACGCTGTGTAATTGCAAGACGTCAGCACCTTTGCTCCAAAAGCTATAACAAAACATCCTTTTTTCTTTGAAATGGTTACATTAATCGTATTTGTTATATATTTTTCAATCAAAGCGGAAATCAGTTTACTATATAATGTAAACTTGACTGACCGCTTCAATTCCACTTTAAGGTAACCAGATGTTTGAGATGAAAACCATGGTGACATTTCTGATGTTATTATCTATGATTACGAATTGTTGTCTGTGATTTCAAAAATCACAAAAAATAAAAACAGAAACAGAAGTAGCAACAGATCTTTTTATCTGTATTGTGATGCACATCTGAGTGTAGCGGATCATAGATGACGAAATGTAGGGCGGCACGTGGTTCTATGCACTGGCTGTTGATTGGATGTTGAGATGTGGGCGTGGCATCAGATGACAATGTGGGGGCGGAGTTTAAGTTGACTACATGATTGGAGAAGTCCTGCATATGTCACTAGAGAGCAATCTATCATTTCACCGGAAGATCTAGTTATGAAACATTCACTGATGAATAGTTCACAATAAGAATTATAATATGCATTTAAAAAGCAGATAGGTTGAATTTTCATTTAATGTTAAGTTGTCCTTGTTACAATGTAATTACACAAGTAAGTGTTAATTAAAAATATGCACTTAATATAGGTTTAGAGCTTAGTTTAAGGTTTGGTTTAGCTTTAGTTGCTTGTAATTATGCATAATTATACTTTATTATTGTAAATATATGTCATGTGTAAAAAGGACACATTAAAATGTTCATCAGTGCACACTTATACACTGCAAAGATTGTAAAAACTGGTGAATAACTACGAGGCCTTTCTCTTTCAGAGTAAAAGACAACGTTGAAATTCCACATGTATGAGATCATAGAAAATAAGTTGTATTTATAACAAGCAATATCTAGCATATTTCCCACGAGAGCTGCAGCCACTAAAAAAGATACTGTCCCAGGAAAGATTAGTTTCCTTATGTGTGGATAACGTGTCCCATTTATATATCAATGAAATGTCTCATTGTCTACCAGGAGAATTCACTGCTGTCTTCACTATAGCTGTTTATATGCATCACAGCAGTAACGTTAAGAATCTGCTTAAAGAGCTCCACAGTAGATCCTTTTTATTGCCATGGTGTCACACTAACATAAAAAATGTCTAAGCTCCCATTAACATGGTGTAAATCCTCTAATTGTGTGAGGTAAAGAGGGCCGCAATACAGTTTTCCACCCTGTATAGATTATGAAGCTATACATTAGAAGTATAATCTTTTTTAGAAGTACATACAATACAAGCACAAGCCAGAATTTTGGTATCATTACAAGCACAGGTAGGTTTTAAAATGTTTAGCTGCTCCGTAGCTTGTTTCATTCTTGCTTCCTTCGAAGTAAAGTCTTTTTTTTTTAAGTGAAAAGAAACGGAAACAGAAACAGTTGAGGTATTTTTACTCTCACAATGAAAGAAAATGAAAAAGGATGCCGAGTGCAAGGCCGACATAAACATAGAGAGGGGAGAAAAAACAGAAATGGTATAAAAAAGGGGACAGGTTTAAAAATGAATATGAGAAATTCACAGCACTCATGTAAGGAGGTCTATAATATCTGAAAAATAATGCAGTTGCTCAATAGCACTCGATTAGCTGATAAAGGAAGCACGCAATTTGAAATCTGCCATCTCTATTCATAAGCTCAGTTCTGCTGTCATTTTTGGAGCCAGTCACTGGAGCTGTAAATGCCACGTGACTAATTACTCTAAAGTTGCAGGAAAATGATGCCATGACAGCACTGATTGGCTGATGGCAGCACGAGGACAGGCCCAAACCCTCCTGAGCTGTGATGTCAAAGCAAACATTTTTAAATCCATTGCATGCATTTAAAAGCTTCCAAAAAAAGAACTGGCCAGTAATAACACATCTACTATAAAATAATGAAATATCTGTGATTTTAATGTTGCTTTATTATATACGCATTTGGTATTAGATTTACATCTGTTTTAAATAAATCAAGAACTTTATGCTTGCTGGCAGACATATATCATTATATTGTATAATATTATATAATTAAGTGCCTGATTTCAACGAGCTTTCCTTTGTGTCGCATCACAATGTTACAGCTGATTTTCAAACTGTCCCAGTGATGCTTTGCCTTTTTGTTTTGTTCATGCTTCACTGGCTGATCTGACAGAGGTATTTTTTGCTTAAACACACCCTATTTACAACCGTATTTCTTCCCCATGATTTATTTGCTCTGCGACGCATAAGGTCATGATGGGGTTATTTGGCTGATCATGTGATCTCAGCATGGCATGCTCATTCTCAGTTCATCTCACCTGAAGCTCGGTCTGGAAGAAGAACTTCAGCGGGCATTGTGAGCAGTCGTAGATCTTGTCCTCTTGCCCGTGTGCGGTGAAGATGTGCTGCTGCAGTTTACAGGCCTGCACGAAAACTGCAACGAGACACAACACGTGTTAAAGTCACATCTTTCCATACGCACTACCAGTTTTGCATCGTAAAGCTTTTTGACACACAGGCCTGTGCTTAATTTCTTGAAATTAGTACTGTAGACAAATGTAAGTCTTGCCTGTGCACGAAAAAATTGTTAATGTTTTTAAAAGAATCTCTTTTGCTCACCAAGGATGCATTTACTTGATCAAAAATACAGTAAAAATATTAATATTGTGAAATGTTATTATAATTTAAAATAAATGTTGTCTATCTGACTGAGATGCAAAGTCTTCATTGTCACATGATCCTTCAGAAATCATTCTAATATGCAGATTTGCTGCTCAAGAAACATTTCTGATTATTATCAATGTTGAAAACAGTTTCTGCATTTTATTTATTTAATTTTATTTTATTTTTTAATTTTTTTTGGAAACCATGATACTTTTTGTTTTCAGGATCCTTTGATAAATACAAAGTTCAAAAGCGTAGTATTTTTATTTGTATTTTTTGGTCATTTTTTATAAATGTCTTTACTGTCACTTTTCATCAATTTAATGTGTCCTTGATTAATAAAAGTATTCACCAAAAGAAAGAAAGAAAGAAAGAAAGAAAGAAATGACAGAGGTTGGGAACTTTGAAAAAAATCACAAATTCAAAAATTTGTTGTACACGATTGATCACTGCATAATTTCTATACTTCCGTGTTATTTCATAGTTTTACTGAGTTTACTATTATTCAAATATGTAGAAATCAGTTATAATAAATAAAGAGTGGGGGTTTCTTTTGACTGCTGTGTACACACAATAAAACTATGATATTCAAAACATGCTCTTTTGAAAAAGTAAAGTTATAAGAAATATAAACACCATGTCTGAAACTAAAATTAAATTTCTCTCCATTTCTCTCTCAAATCACTTTTCTTCATGGATCACATACAGTAGCAAACACTTAACCAGCATTTTACATTAGTGTTTATGGTAAAACACACACACACGAGGACGCAGAGGAAGTTCTCTCTGGTAATTATTTTCATAATATTCCTCAGTTCAAATGAGGAAAGACATATGTTCTGTTTTCCGAGCTCAATTTTTACAGTTTGGCAGCATATGAAAGAAGTATTGTCATGAATGAGTGAATCAAGATGCTGGGAAACCCGAATGTTTCCAGTCCTTCGCATCATGGGAGAACCAGTCCCACCTGCGCACAACTCTTTCGGTCAAAACACTCTGCAAATGTTGAGCTGGAAGTCTCCAGGGTTTGGCAGGCTCTGCTCTGTGTCTGAGTGGATAATGGTCAGCGGTCGGTGTTTTGAGTCATAGTGAACAGTGAGGAATAATGATGTGCTTTATTTAGAGCCACTGTAGGGACATAAACAAGCACAGGAACTGCAGTCCCTTCCTCATGCAAAAACACTGTCTCTATTAGTCAACAGTGCTAATTATATTGACATTATTAATATTCATGCAGACACTATTTATGCGTAGCCTGATTTCAGTCTCATATAATCTTTGAAATGGCACTTAAAACACATAGTGCGTCTGTGTGCCTTTAATTAAGCCAGAGAGCTGCTGAGTGTGTGTGTGTGTGTGTGCGTGTGTGTGTGTGGTGGATTTTGGATTTAGACCCAAATTTGATGTTCACTGCTACCAAGCAAGCTTTATTTGGGTCAATGAGAACCTGTGTCTTCTAATTCACATTAGAGGTCATACAGGTAAAATGATCTGGCCGTGCATCTGGGTTTGAGATCCTGCATATGAGCATAAATGAGCGATAATATATATATATATATATATATATATATAGAGAGAGAGAGAGAGAGAGAGAGAGAGACATGATTTTTTTAACCATGTAGAGAATGGTTACTAGTACAATGGTAGACTACAATTTCCATTATCTGTAAAACTTTACAATAACATTGTTTTTGTTAACATTAGTTAATCCATTAGTTAATCCAAAACTAACAATGAACAAGATCTGCATACAGCATTCAAATAACACTTCACAATAGGGCCCTAGTAGTTAACACTGGGTAATGCATTATCTAACATTAACTAGCATTAAGTAATACATTTGTTACAGTATTTATTAATCTTTGTTATATAAAAGTCAACTGTTCATTGTTAACCTCATGTTAGCTCAGGACCATGAAATAATATTAACAGATGCCAATTTTGATTTTAATAATGTATTAGTAAATGCTGACATGAACATTAACCAAGATTAATAAATGCTTTAGAGGTATTTTTTTTATTTTTAGTTCATGTTAACTAATGTTGTTAACTAATGTCAACAAATAGAACCTTATTTTAAAGCGTTAAGTTCGACATATACTGATGCATTTCTAAATATTGATAACTTAAATGGTTATCATTTGTTAATGCATCATTTAACATATGAACTAACAACTCCTCTTTACATTAATTTATCTTGGTTTATGCCTATTTATTCATTTACAAGTCTTAACATTCAAGGTGCATGTTAAGATTAATGTATTAGTTACCATTAAATAACAAAGAACAGCAAGTAACTTTATTAAAGTTACTTAAAAGCAATAAAGTGTTTTTCCTGAAACTCACTGTAACGCAGAAAACATCTGAACATCAGTTAATGTGTTTCTAATATTTGTGGGCTCCTTACTAACATGTTTTATTTTTTAATAAAGTATTTATGCACATTTGTGAACCTTATTATAAAGTGTGACCTATTTCAACATCATTTGATGTGTTACTAATGTTTGTAGGCTCCTAACTAACGTCATATAAGTGTTAAAGAGCATTCATTAAGGGCTATTGCTGGATCATATTGTAAACTGACAGCATTTCACACTTCTCCAACAACGTTTACAGAAGTTCTCATATTTAAGTATCATCAACTTCTGTGAAAATTTTCAGAGCATACAGGAAAAAACTCAAATCTATGGTTGTATACACATTTCTCATATCCGATATCTTCACAGCATCTCCAACACTGATTGCATTTTCTTTATAAAATATCTAGATTTTCTATCTTTGCCTCCAAACTGGGTTCCTCAACTCCAAGGTTGTTTAATAATGGGAAATCACACATTTAAATCACGCTCAAATCGAGCTATATTTGGATCACTAAAACAGATCCACCAATCAGAGGCAGAAGACGCTGTTACCACAGTACTGTTGAGGTCACTCCTGTTTCCATGGTAATGATTGGTGGGATTATGGGAACTGTAGTTCTTCACCATGCAGCAAACAGCAGTTGATGTTTTTATTATTGTTTTTTTTTTTTTTTTACACAAAATTGAAATTGCACTTACTAATGGCTTCAACAGACACATGGGCTAATATTTATACATGCAAAATTTTACATATTGCTAAATGTTTATTTATTACTAAAACTCAATTTCTCTATGGAGGCAATGAATGGGATTGTTACTTTACAGTACCTAACTGCACTGTTTGTCACGAGACAAAGCGTCCAATGTGAAAGCAAGAATAACAAATTAAGGACTTCAGTGTGTGTCCATGCAAAACAGATATTCAAGATGGCTTTTCAGTTTTCCCATTACATATTGCCAAAGACTTTCAGAAAATGCAGTGTGTTCAACAACAACAACAACAAGTTAATGTGAGTGTTTGGGGTTTTTGATCGATCGTTTGATGAATGTGTTACGACTGTTATGTAATGCTAATAAATATTCTGCACATTTTAAATAAAGTCCAGCAATAGTTCCTAAGAAATGCTCTTTTACAGTTGCATAACGTTAATAAACAGCCTACAAACTTAGTAATACACCAAGTAATGTAGAATATAAATAGGTCACACTTTACAGTAAGGATCACAAATGTGCAGAATGGGATTATGGGATGCTACTTATGCATGCTAATATTAGAGTGCGGCTCCATTGTTTTATTAAAAAAAAATAGATTTTCTAATGTACATGTGGATGACTCCAGCCATCCATGAGGATAATGAATGCACAGATCTTCTTTTTTCATTTATTCAAATACATTTATTTATAATGAGGCTTATTCATCATATTACTTGGTAAACTCAGTGTTAAGGAACCAATGAATGATTTGGTAAAAAAGTATAATCTAAAAAAAAAAAAAAAGGCTAATTTGAGCACATTTGACTTTTTAATTGTTATTATTTGGTATCACTTGTATTAAATGTATTGCACAATAAGTTATTTTTTGTATTGATGGTTACATATTCACAAACCCAGGGCCAGGCAGCATTATCGTGCACACAACTGAGTGTAAAACAGTTGTGTTTTGTTGTGTAAAGTGAGACAAAAGCTCATAAGAGTGTTTGTTCTGCGCTCGGCTTCCTCCAGGGTGAACGGAGCTACTTTCAGCTGCGGGCTGCCTGACTTCACATAGCTGTCAAATGCGTCCCATGAGAGCCACACTTCTGACATCTCCCCGCTGCCTCTGGATGGCTCCTCGACTCCTCTTTCACCTCCTTCCCTCCTCTTTCTCTCTCATCCTCCCTCGCTTTGCATGATCACGCTGCGTCTGTCCTTCCTTCATTCCTGCCTCCACTCTCTCCAGCTGCAGTCCCCAAACAAACGCTTCTATTAAAACTGCTCATCTTGAAATAATACATTAAAATTGTATATCATTTCAGATTTTCCGCTGGTGAAATGATCATTATTTGAGGCCACCATATTCTACTCAGTGAAGAGCATAAACGTTTCAGCTGAGTCTCAGACTGTTTTCACACTAGGTTTGATTGTTTCAGTTCCAACCCTGGTCCCAGGAGGTGTGTCTTATATTTTATATATTAAATACATTATATTTGACTCTGACCCATGCACATTTTTTTTCCCCCAGCCAAAACATATTTTAATATATGCCAAATATGTAACGCTCAATGAAATATATTTTTAATTTGAAAATATATTATTTTCAACCTTCATATACCAAAATATATTTCAAAATGTATTTCAGGGTCCAGAAAATACATTTCCCGTCTTACAGTCTAAATTTAGGCTAAATGAAAATGTGGATGGAATAGCCTACTAGAGAGCAAAACTAGATTTATAATGATTTAATAATATGTAATTTATTTTTATATATTGCATTTTTTTTTTTTTGGAACATGCTGATTTTTATTAAAATGTGTTATATGTGCACATGTATTATAAACAACAAAGAAGGTTTTTCTGACACATGTGAATGTATTTTCTTGGACAGAAATGTATGGATGGCAAAATATATTTTCAAATGCTTGAAAAAAATATGAATATTTTTTATTATATATTTTTTTTAAATATTCAAAAAATATATTTTGAAACATAATTTAGCAAACCTATTTTTATGCCATTTTATATATATATATATACATTTAAAAATATCTCTTTTTTTTTTTTGCCATATTTGGAACCACAATACATCAGTGTCATCAACATGAGCGCAAACAGCAGCTGATTACCCCTGTGTATAAATAACCACTCAAGAGGAGATTTTTGTTTTACTACCAAAACTCAACAAGCACAGAACGGTGTTTGCATCTGTCTGCTGCAAATACACTATAAGAGATGCAAAGAATGCGATCTGCTGTCTGAAGGCCGCTTCTGTGGAGAAAAGCAGCAATTAAAATACACTCACTGCTCTGTTTGCAGGGCATCAGTCGCACTTGCTGGCAGGGTGAGTTAGAAAGCACTCACACAATTGACCAAACCCCAGGCTACTGTTTTCAAGCAATCCAAGTTTAGAAAATAAATTTCACACACATTAAATGATCTAACTAGTGTGAAAACACCCCTAGATCAGTGTTGGGATGTTTGTGTGATGCATGTGTTGATATGTTTGTCATGATTTCTGCAGTGCGGATGCTGTCCTCACAGAGCTGCTTTCTTCTCTCTCTCTTTCTCTCTCTGCTGCATGATCAATATGAGTGCGGAAGGAGATGTGGGACCTGTCTGTCAGGCGCCAACACCATATAAAGCCAAAATGAAAAAAAAAAAGCCCTGTAGATCAAGTCAGTAAGAATGAGAGAAGCAGAGAAAGACAGAGAGAGAGACAAATGAAGCATGCTGTTGTGGCGGCAGTAGAGAAATACATCAAGATAAAGTGATTGTAAAAGATGCATCTTAAGGTTTAAAGTTATATGCTTGATGTAGCTCCCGAGTCAGGGCTTCGCAAACCTTCTTTTGAAACAAGAACACCCTGGATGGATTTTCTCCGTAGAAAAAAGCAAAAACCTTTTAATGCAGACCTACCAAAGGCTTAGAGGTTGTGAAGCAATGCTATAAATGACAGAAAACTGTTTGTCTGTAGAAACTGCAAATGTGATTTTACATTTTAAAATCATGTTAATTTGTTGAATTCCTACTGTAAATATATCAAAACGTAATTTTTGATTAGTAATATGCATTGCTAAGAACTTCATTTGGACAACTTTAAAGGCGATTTTCTCAGTATTTAGATTTTTTTTTTTTGCACCCTCAGATTCCAGATTTTCAAATAGTTGTATCTCGGCCAAATATTGTCCTATCCTAACAAACCATAAATCAATGGAAAGCTTATTTATTCAGCTTTCAGATGATGTATAAATCTCAATTTCAAAAAATTGACCCTTATGACTGGTTTTGTGCTCCAGGGTCACATATGTTCTTTTAAAGTACTCATATTTACATTTAAGGTACTAATACACACCCTTGAGGGGTAAACAAGGTACAAAGGTTCACCTTTTCAAAAGGTACCACCCCAGTGACAGCTTTCGTAGCTTTATTTCTGAGAGTGTATTTTGATTGTTTGAATACAGTTCCATCATAAACGTGCAGGTGTTTGTGAAAGCCCGACTTAAGCAACAGTTGAAAGAGTCTGAAATGAAGCTTTGCGCACTGAGCAGCAAACAGCCTCTGTGAGCTCTGGGATTTCATTATGCAGACAGTTAACCCTGCTGACACCAGAGATGAGACGCTTTCCTCTCAGGACGGGGTCTGATCCCACTCCCACCCTCCTTCACATCCAGAGACAGAGCAGATCATTAACAGCGACATCCACTAATACTGCATGCGCTCTGTCTGTCCTGCTCTTCTCACTCACTGTCACAATAACACACTACCAGTCAAAAGACTGAGGAAATCAGTGTCTGTGTGTGATCTTAAATGCATGGAGAAGATTGCATGGAGTGATCTTGATAAAGGAAAACCAGTATGTGAATTTGGTGTTTACAAAGTATCCCATGGTGCAGCTCATGAAAGAATATCCAGTGTGAGCAGAATCATACTTCCATTTGTGTTATTTCAAAGTTTTGATGATTTAAACATTCTAAAATGTGACCCTGGAGCACAAAACCAGTCATAAGGGTCACTTTTTTTGAAATTGAGATTTATACATCATCTGAAAGGTGAATAAATAAGCTTTCCATTGATGTGTGGTTTTTTTTAGGATAGGACAATATTTGGCTGAGATACAACTATTTGAAAATCTGGAATCTGAGGGTGCAAAAAAAA
>NW_015647048.1:441142-467580 GCF_001515625.1 Sinocyclocheilus rhinocerous
TTAAGTTTTGATATATTTACAGTAGGAAATTTACAAAATATCTTCATGGAACATGATCTTTGCTTAATATCCTAATGATTTTTGGCATAAAAGAAAAATCGATAATTTATCAATAATCGATAGCCCATACAATGTATTTTTGACTATTGCTACAAATATACCCCAGCGACTTAAGACTGGTTTTGTGCTCCAGGGTCACATATGTGGAAAACTGTTGTTAATTAATAAAAAAAACCTATGGTTGTTGATATTATATGAAAGACTGCTTGATTTTAGTGCTGCTCTGGCATACGCACACACACACACACACACACACACACACTCACGCACACGCACACACACACACACACACACACTCTCACACTCACGAATATAAAGATGTACCTGTGAAGCAGACGGGACACTTGAAGATGCCGCCCATGCCCTCAAAGCTGTGCTCGATGAGGTGACACTGCAGCTTCGCTGGAGAGTCGAAGGTTTGACTGCATAGTTTACATTCATGAATGAGACCTTCCTCTGGGAAAAGACAGAAAAACACAAACACAAGCCTGTGTCACTGGAAATGTCTGAAAGATTCACAATGCAAGCACACTGTATGATTTGCAGTGCATTTTAAGCATTCATAGTAAATTCTCATGAAATGAATCTCAGTCATGAATAAACAGGAGACATTGAAACCTCTCAGATGTTCATTATTTAAATAGTCGTGTGTGTCATCTTTACTTTTAAAAGTTGGCAATCTGTTTCATAATTTACAGGATTTGAAACAAAGATACGAATACTTGTAAAAGTATACACTTTGTAACCAATGCTCCCAACAAACAAACAAATAAATAATAAAAACTTTATATACCACAATGTAAAATGGTCCAAAAATGATAAATTATAATTTTCTCATTTAATTAAATGAGTATTTCTTTAATTAACTCATGAAACTAAAACCGAGTGAATCATTATCACGTGTTTCCTGTATTGTTCCTAAAACAATAAAAAAACGATTCAGAACAGATAAAAAAAAAATACTAGTAATATTTTTGGTTCTGATATACATGCATTTGATTTTTTTATTGTTTCAATGCAGAAGCCTTCTGCTACTTCATCTTCCTTCAACTTCTTTAAATTTCATATTGAATTAAGAAATAAAAAGTGAATTTCAAATCAAAAATAGGATCTGGATTGGCTCACAACAACATGGAAAGGGTTTTTAATAAACAATGTATAAATAAATAAAAAGCATTCATTCATACTGTCATAGTCTCTTAAGAAAAGTCTGTTAAGAAAAGTGTTATTATGAGGGAATTTTTCATATTGATTTTTCACTGGTGTTTTATCTGTGTTTTGAACGATGCATCGCACTGTATTCTGTTTTTGGTTTGAAGGAAATATCTGTAAGCTGAATCTTCAGCATTTTTTTCTATGCAGTTTTTCTTACAGTGTAATGCAATAAAAAGAAAACCTATATACAGTGCAGTCCAGTGGGCATTTCTCCGGGGAATCAACGTCTGGGATCAAGGTTGAATCAACGTTGCATCTTGTTTCGATTTAACAAAACGAATCACCGTTGATATCACGTCTGATACCAACATTTCCCCATCTTACCTTTCGATGCTGGTAAATTAAAGCCATGCATCGATGTTGTATTACCATTGAATTTTGATATTACCAATGAGTTATTGATTTTGCAATTGATATCACATCGTTATTTTCTGTCATACTTTTTAACACTGAATGAGTTTTATTTCACTCTACACAACTGTAAATTCAATAACATTATAATCTAGTTTTTAATTGGATCAACATATGACAATACTGACTGAATCACTGATTTACTGTACACAGTTCATGTTTTAGTCGTAAACCTTGAATGTGACCACTTGAGACTCTATAAGGGAAAAATGGGCATACAGTGGAGTTGATGTTATCAGTGATATCAGAGCTGGTCTGATCTTGAAGGTCTGTGTGGGCATATGCGGTTACACTGCTACATGGGAGCAGCTGCAGCCCATCAAACCCCAGAGGAGTCGTTGGCACAGGTGGCCACAGATGGCATTTAGCATAGAGTGAACAGTGACAGGATCTTCAAATGCACCTACAGCACCCAAACACAATACCAGACTGGTGACAACACACATAAAACTTCATTTGCACATTTTTTTTTTTTTGTTTGCCCATGCAAAAGTCACCTTCACCATGCTGGCGTGCTGTGGGCGATTGCCAGGGCATTGCTGGGAGGTTGTTATGTTGTCTGCATGGCTGCCAATTCAACAGAGCCAACCTCTAAGACCATATTCTGGTCTCTAAATATCAGTGTAACTCTAAAATATAAATAAACTGTTTTAGCTTGTTGTAATACATTTTAAAAGGCTACTTCTGTTTTCTTCTTGTGATGGCAGAGCTCCATTTCCAGCAGATTGCTGAACAAAGTTTGAAGAACAATATATATATATTTGAAATAGATATAAACAGTTTGTCATAATGCATTCTGAGATTGGCTGATCTTCAATGGATACATGTGATGCTGCAGCTATACGGCGGCAGATACTGCCCTGAGAACAGCTCTCTGAGGGAGTCGTGCATCTCTTAATACACGATGAGCCAAATTAACAGTGATTAAAGCCCTGGGAGTTAAACGCTGACTCCTCCTCCTGTGTGTGTGATTTCCCTCATGAGTTCAGCAGCTCAGACAGGCTGCCGTGTGTTTATTCATTTAACGCTGAAAATAGTGTAAGAGGGCTTTATAGGGGAAACTTTATCAAATCAAACACTGATGATTAATGATGGATCTGAGCTATACTTGGTTTATGAATGCAGTAGTGTTTCTGCATGTGATCTGCATGCGAGATTGATGTCTCATGACTGATGGAAGGACAAAATTATCTTTAGTTGCCTTTAGTTGCATTCATCATCTTCATTTGTACAGGAGATCATTTTTCTCACACATGCATGAAACAATTGACTCCCACATTATAATGTACAGTAGGAGGTTGAATTTTAATACATTGAAGACAGAAGGACAAATTATTATATTAATATTATTATAATATTATGTTGCCTTTAGTTGCATTCATCTGTTAGGATTAAGGGATCTAAAATATGCTCATGAAAAATAAGGCATTAAAATGTGCTTTATAAGTACTAATAAACAGTCACAGTAGGAGGTTGAATTTTAATACATTAATTACTTTATATTCAGTGACATGAAGTCATTATGAATTTGGACACACTTTGTTTTAAGGTCCAATTCTCAATATTAACTATTAACTATGACTTTTGCCTCATTAAACACCTAATTTGTTTCTTATTAATAGTTAGTAAAGTAGTTGTTAGGATTAAGGGATCTAAAATATGCTCATGCAAAATAAGGCATTAAAATGTGCTTTATAAGTACTAATAAACAGTCAGTATGATAGTAATATGCATGCTAGTTAATAGTGAGAATTGGTCTTTAAAATAAAGTGTTACCATGAATTCTTATTAAAATAGAAAAAAAAAGAATTCTCACAGTTCACGACTGGGATATCACCAAATTAAAGACAATAGATTTGATGCATGTATATGCAGGATACAATCATCAGAATCTTCTTTGTCAACGAGCAAAATTAGGCTGAAAACCTGCATTCATTTGTGGGACAACCAGATGTAAAGGAATAGTTCAACCCAAAATTTTTTTTTAATTATTTACTCACCCTCGCGTTGTTCCAGACCTTTATGGGTTTCTTTCTTCTCCCTATTGACTTCCATAGCATGAAAAAAATACTATGAAAGTCAATGAAGTGCAGGAAATGTTTGTTCTTCAAAATTCTTCTTTTGAGTTCAGCAGAAGAAAGAAGGTGGGTGAGTAAATGATGACAGAATTTTCAGTTTTCGGTGAACTATCCCTTTAAATGCCATTTTCACTCCCTTTCAGTGTGCATGTGGCCAACATGAAGTACTGCTTCATTTGAAAATCTTTTGGTAAGTGCTTTTGTGCCAACAATTTTGACCTAATTTGAACATATATTTATCCTGCTCACATACAAAACCAGATATACATAAAGCCAAGCATTGGCATAATTTCAGAGCACACACGCTCTTCATGTTAATACCTTTCGGCATTCACCAAATAAGCATTTCACACACTCTTTCTTTCCTCGTCTCGCAGTGTCTCTCCATCAGTTTGTCGGCCGCCCCATGAGCCGCTCACACCAGGAAAGAGGAAGTTCATTAGCTCAGCTAAATCAGAATTAGTCTCTTCATTCTGACGGCCTGAACTTCATTAGACGGCCCTTCACAATCCAGCAGGGAGACGTGATGAATCAACGCGGGACGATATCTTGCCTCACACAGCAGATTCACACTTCCACCGCCCGCCCTTTTTCTCTCACAATCTTCTTCTCTTTCAGTTCACTTATTCTTATGTTTCCACTGAAATCAAGAATGCATTGCTCAGAAATGAGATGCGAGTCATGTGTACATAATTGCATGAATGAAAGCCACATGCCTGCAGAGCTTACATCAATCCTGCATCAAACATGCTCAATATTGGCTCTCGGGAACATTTGCTGCATGAGTCAAGGGACAAAACGTGAACAGTTCAGACAAAAGAACTGTTTGCAAATCAGAGATTTCTCTCACGTAACTATCACTGCGTCTATAAATGATTTCAATTCTGTCTCCTCTACGTGTAGATGATAACAACCATACAAAAACAGAAATGTCTGCAGTACAGGGCTGATTTTTTTTTCTTTGGCTCGCGCGTTCCTGTAGCCTGTTGCCATAGTTTCACAATTCAAAAGAGGCAAGAGCACCAATCAGATAAAGAACAGGACACAATTAGCAAACGAATCAGATTGTTGTGCAGCATGCCAAATGAAGGAGACGGCACGGAGGAGCAGGTCCTGTGAGATTACACCGCGGATATCAAACAGCACGCATCAGATTGTGTCGTGCTATTAAACATGCAGAGATACAGCGATCTGAAGCAGCCATGTAAAGAAAATTATTTTATAGTATAATGTGATACATACTGACTGACTAATTATTCCATGTGCATAGTTTATGCATTTAAATGAGTTATTTAACATTTTCTGTACACATTTCCATAAAACGATTACCTGATATATGATTTTCTTGAATAATAACAGCAACAAATAATCCTTTAGATAAAATAATTTCACTATTGAACCATGAATAATTTAACGGCACAGAGACGGTTTTTTGTTTTGTTTTGTTTTTGCAATTCTTAAATTTGTGGTGAAGTAATATGGAATTGTAATGCATTCAGTTGAAATGTGCCCAAAAATGAATAACTTATTCAAGCAGGCAAGAATAATGACTTCAAATGCAAACAAATTCTATTAAATAACTGAACAAGACATTTGTTAGACAGATTATGTAACCCAATCTCATGAAAAAACATAATTTTATGAGCTATGAGCATGAAGAATATATAAGAATCAATAATTGTAGTAATTATGTAAGGCATGCAGTGCGGAAACCATAAATGGAATAGAGCTGCATCTAAAACTGAGCATTTCATGTATATATAATGGCTTTGCAGTGTTAATTTTGACAGGCATTTTTGATTTAGTCTTAAGTCTTTATCTTGAGACGAAAATGCTTAATAGTCTTAGTCACATTTTAGCCATTTGAGTCTTTCATAGTTTTAGTTGACGAAAAGTCATTGCATTTTTGTCAACTTTTAGTCAAACTGCAGTTACCAACATTTATTTTGGTAGCTATTTTATATGCAGTCTTCAAACAAAAATAGTCATTAATTCTTCTCTCTTTAGACCAAATCAATTAAGCTTATGAGAATCAAGGATTGAATTTGGAAAAACTTGAATAAATGATGACAATTTTCATTTTTGGGTGAACTATCCCTTTAACAGTAGTGAAAAGGGAGTAACTTATAAAAATGATAGTTGTTCATATATAATATATAAAATTTATATTTTTTGAAAAAGAAGCAGAATAAGACAAATACGAAAGAGATACTTCTTTGATTTTTCAGATACAGTAGGTTTACTTAACATATTTATTTAACATCTTTTATTGTTTAACATTAATGGCACTGGCACAGATAGGTACTTAATTAGGAATGCTGTCCCTTTAATACGGAAGGCATGCATGTAACTTTTAAATAGAGAACTCATGAAAACAGAAATACTTCCATTTATTGAAATCATCAAGAGAAATCATCTGTTTTGTTTAACAGATGAAAACAAAAGTACAGAAACTCTATGAAACATAAGCACTGCTACACGCACAGCAATGCAAAAATAAAGGTTAGTTGATGATTTAGGAAGGAAATTCTTATTGTAGAGGACATTTTAATGGAAAAAAATGTGTATTTGCAAAATGTTGTCAATATTTTCCTGGTAGGAGACGACTGTTTATCTTAAATGCATATACCTGCTTAAAATTAGTTCAGCTGACTTTTAGGAGTACATTAGCATATAGATGACTAACATAAATTAAAAACTCCTTTGATTTCATGGGGTCTTCAAAGAAGTAAAGTGAAAAAGAATCACTTTAGACTGAATCAAATGCATGTGTAAAACAGCGATGATGTAATGAACACAATTTAGTGTTTTCAGTATTTTTCTCTTTCTTCCTGAAGGTGATGTCTGATGGCATCACGTTTACATGAAGCTGTGCATGAAAACCAGACTGAAAACTGCAGTGGGTTCCATTAGCGGGGGATTTTGAGGGTAGGCGCCCTTGTGGGAGAATGTGTTGTGTGTGTATTTGTATTGATGTGTGAGGCGAAGCAGGCGAGGGGGAACCCTCGGGCTGCTGTCTGCACCTCACAATCACAAAACTGAGAGACACGCTCCCTCTACGCTTGCAATTATACTCACACACACTTATAGAAGAAACACAGGCGCAGAAGAAAGACTTCAGTAATTCACTCCCACTGGATGTGTACTCAGAGAGGCTGACATCTCGTCTCAAGGGAAACAGTTCTCTCTGGCCCTCTCACTTGAATCAGGGAAGGATTACCCTGGTATAATATTCCAGGTGATGGGGTACATGAAGGGCACACATGATAAGTACGCCCAATGTGACACTGCTCAGGGTGAGTAATGTGGGCACTGTAAGAGGAACAAGCCACAAAACATCTAATGCAATGGAGGCAACAGCTGCACAAACAAAACTGCTGTCGGTTTGTAAAGATGATTGTGTGAATAGCTCCATTTTCCATTCTAAAGTCACCCGTTTTCCATATGCGCTCATGAACACGTGTGCTACTTGTCCAGTGAAAAGCCAAACTCAGATGACTGTTTGCTTTGGAGGAAATCAGTTTCCCCTGACTCCTGCCAGTAGAAAACCAGCTCTGATCTGCTGCCAGATCTGTCAAGAAGACCATGCAGAAGAAAAAAAACATACCACTACAAACCGCACTGAGGTCAAAGCATGCTGAACTCGTGCAGCCTTCCAATGAGGGAAGACAGCCTTTCCATATACAATCTACAATGACTTAATGCAGCCAAGATTTCACTCGAGGCTAAAAGGAGGTGGAAGGCATTTCAAATAACACACTCTCTGTAGTATAGAGTCTGTTTAGATGTTTTTTCAAAATTTGGGAAAATAACCAAAACTGTCAAATTTTAAAACAACATTACTTGTGCATACGGGTTTGTGCTCAATGTTAACACAGTTCAAATGTTCAAGTCTTTCTTTGGTAAATGCAGCCACTATAATTGGAAATTGATTAAATTTGTCATGTGTACTCAGAATGGCTTGCTCTCCATCTGTACCAATTTTTGTGCACTTTGGACTCTGTGCTCACAAGATACAGGCCAATTAGCCACTTTGGACCACATCGAAATATATATTGACTCATGTCATATCCTATTATAAAAATGTATCAAATTGCTTCAAGGACTTTTTGTCAGCCTCATGCGAGTTCAAACATTGGATGGAATATGTCAGAAACTTTGTGATGTGTCTGGTCTCATTCACACACCAGTAACACACCACAATAATTCCATGTCAATGTTTTGACACTTGTGCCATTCAAACAGTGCTCCACATGTGAAATGCACAGGAGATGCAACTGTTTCTCATTCTGCCCATCTGAGCATGAAAAGTAATGTTTAAAGACACATACAGATAGCACCTGTCTCCAACACCTCACTAACAGCACTCATTCAAACAGACAGAACAGCTCATACTGTGTACCAACAAGCCCATGTGAGTGCAAACAAATTTAACTAAATGTAACCAAACAGCTCTGTGAAAGAAGAAAAACAAGCCCAAAGTAGCAGATATGGCAATGCTATGGGTGGATAGGTGGTGTTATCTAGCTATTTAGGGGTCCAAGCACAAAGTAATGGAACCCTACTCTATTTATTAGGATTTTCTTAGTATGGTATTGTAGTCTTCTTCTTCTTCTTCATAGAACAATATGGTAAAAAGTTGTGAAATTTGGCACACCGATAGAGGACAGCCTGAACAATAACCACAGCAATTTTGGAGTCTTTAACTCAAACCCTCTAGCGCCACCAACAGCTCAAATCGAATTAATGACATTTGCAACATAAGGGCTAGAAAACGTTTTTTTTCTTTCCTATGATTCCTTGGCTCAAGATGCTTTGATTAATTTGCATCTATCTAATCTAAGTATAATCAGTTTGCAAAAAAAAAAACTGTAATCTCCAAATTACCTTTATTTTTATATATCCTAATGAAACTGAAAACATATTTGTCAAGTTGCCAGACATAACTGAATGTATTGCTGTCCAATTAAACTGAAGAGACGATATTATTTGTATGTTGTAATATAGTACATAGAATAATACTTCCATAAAGAGACACTCAAAGACTCGTATTATATTTGTAAAGAGACATGGCCATTGCATCGTCAACTATATCATCTACATGAGTCATCTGTGTGTGGACCCCGATAATTTCCTCTTGTGACTAGATTTCTAACTAGCACTGTAATTACTATTCTATTCAATAATTTCACTAAAATCCAGAGTTGCCACTGAGGTACAGTACATACTGAAACATGGATTTTGTGTACTGTTGCAGCCCTACTCAAAAGCCTACACAAAATGCATGGAACTTATGTGGGAGCGCTGAAGTAGATTAGCGTGTTGAAGTTCTCCTGTAGAAGGTCTGTTGTTAATCCCATGTCCAGCAAACTAACCTCCCACTCAGACTCTTGGAGATGTTGTAGTGCATGCAGGAGGGCCTTAGTGTGTGGGATTTGTGCTTTTTATTTTCTAAGCCCATTTCCTCATTATGGAGGGTGGGCAAAGGATCACCAGTCATTCTCTCAGCACACATGGCCAGTGTTGGGGAAAGTAACTTTTAAAAGTAATGCAACAATATTGTGTTACTCCATAAAAAAAGTAACTAATTGCATTGCTTAGTTACTCTTTATGCAAAGTAATGCGTTATGTTACTTTTGTGTTACTTTTTGTCACCGGGGCTGGACTTGATTATTTGTTTGTTTGTTTGATTGTTTGTTTGTTTTTTTAATAACCAAAAACCTCAAAAGTTATTTTTTTGGCAACTGTAAAGGCCAAAAGTGAAATTAAGCCTCAGATTAAAGGAAGTGCCTCTGCACCAATTTCGCTCAACGCGTGGACAGTAGTGGTGTCAGTGAATAAATGGGAAAAAAGTAACTTGCATTAATTATTTGAAAAAGTAACTCAGATATTTCGTTGTAAATTTAAAAGTAAAGCATTACTTAACTAGTTACTTGAAAAAGTAATCTGATTACGTAACTTGCGTTACTTGTTATGCGTTACTCCCAATACTGCACATGACTGTCTGTTGTAGCCTTGTTTTGTCCTGTTTGGCAACCAAACCAAACAAGGCAGTTACTGAAGAGCACAGGACAACTCAATGACAAGACAAAATTGCATTAGCAGCTCCTGTGGCAGGTTGAACATCCTCATATGGTGAAGGAAGGACATCCGCTACATCCAGACATCTTTTCCACTATAGAGACTATTTAGAGTTCCCACTTCAGGTCCTGGGAGATTGTGTGCTGTTGAGTATGTTGAGGGGGCAATTCCACTCTTTTCTCCAGTGTTTTACGTTTGTGAAAGTAGAAACAGATCTGGATATGAAGATATGGACTGTGTGGAGTAAAGCATCCAACTGGCCGTGTTCCTGTAGTGCGGGCACAGGGTCCAAGGTCATCCGCATCGGGCTGTTCTCTCATACTGTTGGCTGCATTAAGAGCATTTCATCTGCTCCCGGCATCCCAGCGGCTCGACTTCCTCCCGGGAAACCAGGTGGAGCGTTAAAAAACCTCCACATATGGTGAAGTCAAGCTGCTCGGAGGCTGCTGGGTGTCTGCTGTGGGCATAGCAGCTCCTAAAAGGCCCAGCTGGTTGGGAAGGACATCCGCTACATCCGGACATCTTTTCCACTATAGAGACTATTTAGAGTTCCCACTTCAGGTCCTGGGAGATTGTGTGCTGTTGAGTATGTTGAGGGGGCAATTCCACTCTTTTCTCCAGTGTTTTACGTTTGTGAAAGTAGAAACAGATCTGGATATGAAGATATGGACTGTGTGGAGTAAAGCATCCAACTGGCCGTGTTCCTGTAGTGCGGGCACAGGGTCCAAGGTCATCCGCATCGGGCTGTTCTCTCATACTGTTGGCTGCATTAAGAGCATTTCATCTGCTCCCGGCATCCCAGCGGCTCGACTTCCTCCCGGGAAACCAGGTGGAGCGTTAAAAAACCTCCACATATGGTGAAGTCAAGCTGCTCGGAGGCTGCTGGGTGTCTGCTGTGGGCATAGCAGCTCCTAAAAGGCCCAGCTGGTTGTTGGAAAAGGGCTTCTATATCACTGCACCCCAGCGGCTGCCTCTTTCTAGAAAGAGCACTGGCCCACTCGCACCAGAAGGCCATTTTAGACTCCTACTCAACAGCCCCCACCGATCCCTCTCACAGACCGACTCTGGATCCAACGCAACATTTGGTGTTCCACTGCTGTTTAATCAAATTCCTCCATCTGGCTGCAGTTTTCCAGCAGAACAGGGTAAGGTGCCTCCAACTGGATATTGTAGAGGGAGCCACAGGCTACAGACAAAACATGTTACAGAACAACATGTATATATATATATAAAAGACGAGTGACAAATTAAAGGATCGGGTGGCACCGGTATGACATGGGGGGTGTCATTTTGTTGGCATGGGTTGAGTCACATGCTATGGCTTTCGCAGACACCAGATCTCAGCCCTATGGGAGATTTTGGACCAATGTGTTAGATGGTGGTCTCCACCACCATCACCATCTATAAACACTAAATGAGGGAATATCTTGTATATCTGGTGTTCCATTCCTCTTGTAGAGTCAATTCCAAAGTGCATTAAAGCTGTTCTGGCAGCAAGTGGTGGCGGTAGCTTAGAAACACTGACATCAAACTATATAGGAATCAATTGTAAAGTAAATCTGCAGTCTTTTTCACATGAGTACTATTAATGTTGCAACCTATGTGGAATAGAGCATGCCAAACCCCTAGGTTTCATCTCAGTTAGGATGCGGCCTTAGAAGGCAGCTGCCCATGAAGGCAATGAGGCAGCTCACTAGGTTATGGAACTGAGCCAGAGCAAAAATGAGAGCAGACAAAAGGAGATGTCTTTTTTCTGCAGTGTCTCCAGGGCTTCACCCTTGATGTGGCGCATTCATCATCGCGCCTCCAATATCAGTTATTCAGCGGCTCCTCTGCTTTCAGCAGAATTAATTTGAGCTTTAATCCCTTGATGTGGCGCATTCATCATCGCGCCTCCAATATCAGTTATTCAGCGGCTCGTCTGCTTACAGCAGAATTAATTTGAGCTTTAATTACTCTCATCGGTGGAATGCTGATGAAGGCAAGCAAACGGGCAGCTTGGGACGCCGCCGCACTCACTGCACTGCTTTCATACCACCTCAATTCCACACAGACACACGAGCTAGCAAACAACCGGCAGGCTGGCCGCGTCAGGACCCGCGGTCTCAGATACAGCCCAGAGCACAGGAGAGATTAATCGAATGGCAAACCATATATATATACATGACAGGTATGTAAGGGATAAGGCAGACAGCCATTACAGCAAAACAAGCCCCGACAGGGTTATCAGAACTTTCATTTAAACAAGCGGCCTAGTAATATGACAAACACACAACAATATTACAATATGTTTTATGATCCCCTTTTATCATCATCTTAATCAGTTTTTATTACAGGTACGTGTATACGAATGTGTAAGTGTTTATATGAAAGGTGACAATGGGTCTGGCAAATGGACCACTCTCACAAAAAAGGTACAACCCTAAGGTACAAAAGCCTAAAGTACAAAAGCTAAAAGGTACATCTTTGAACCTTATTTACCCCTAATTGGCACATATTAGTACCTTAAAGGCACACATTATTAGTTTAGAAGTACATACGGTATTAATACTTTAAAAGTACATATTAGGGCCTTTCGCACCGCGGGAACCTTTTCATAGTACCAGAACTAATTGTGGAACTACCCACTTTTTGGTGTTTTCGCACCGCCGGAACTGGGTGCGATTTTAGTACCGGACTACCTTTTTCGAAAACCAAATTAGCTCCTACTCCGGAGCAGGGTCTAACCAGCACAACTGGTACTACCCGTGACGTAAGTAAACATTGATTGGCCAAACACCCGCCATGATTTAAAATGCCGTGTAAACATACTGTAAACATTGTGACACAGCTCCGATCACAGCATCCTCCATCCTCCTATTGTTAACGTTGTTCTTCTTTGTTTCTGTTGTCGAACGCCACGCACAAATGACGTCGCTGTCGACCGGCTTACGTCACTTCTTAGTACACACTGTCGGTGCGAATGCAACCCTTTAAATGGTACTGGGAAATAGTTCGCGCAAAATCGTCCCAGTACTTTAGTACTGTACATTTAGTTCTGGAACTAAAGCGGAGCGAAAGGCCCTAATAGTACCCTTTGAAAGGGTTCCACTCCAGCGACAGTGGACAGCCTTTTTTTTTAAAGAAATGCATGACTAGTTGTAGGAATGCAATGATCTTGTGCTAGTATGAATAGACAATGGAGTGATAGTAGAGCTCTTCTTCACTTATGATTGCTGTGAAAAACTATAATTTTTTCAGAATATAACAGTTGGTTAGTGGAGTAAATGACTAGTTGATTAGTCAACTGCACACATTTTAAAAAGTGTTCACACAGGATGCATTTTTTCTATTTGAAAACACCTAAACAAAGCCCAACATAAAAGAATGCAGGGGGTCACAAGGTGAATTTGCAAAATCTATTTTTAACTTGGCATTGTTTTAACGAGGTTCCTGTATCTCAAACAGCAGAGCATGGCGCTATAGCATCAGCAAGGTCATGGGTTTGATTCCCAGGGAATGCATGAACTGATGAAATGTATACCTTGAATGCAATGTAATTCACTTTGTATAAAAGCGTTTGCCAATTTCATAAATGTAATATACGTAAATGTTAAAAGGACAAAGACAGATATTAGATAAGCCTATAGATAGATACTCAACTAATATCAACTACAAAGAAAAATAACAGACTTTGCTCACAGCAGATGACTTGAAGTTTGACAATAATTATACTGTAAGTACAGATCTTTCTGTTTCATTTTAAAAATGAACACTAGAGTTGGGAGGGCAAATATTTCCATTCACATCCAAATAACAAAAATACATACAACACAAAAATGGAGTGATGTTTATTCAGAACAAATTATGATGTTGATAATATTACATGAACTAAATGAAATCCCTTCTAGCTTCACCAACAACCTACAGACAGACATACAGCGAACTATTGTGGAGGTCAAAGAAGAGAGCTAATGGTGTCATGTGGACAGAGATGGACTTTGCGCAGGTGGAGGTCTGCTCATGAGTGGATGCTCTGACTCCGGCTACAAAAAATCTCTGCTTTAATGAACAGCTGGGTCACAAATGCTTGGCACTTTCATATTTCTTAATGATAATAATCATTACAGCGTAAGCATGTTTCCCCAAAGTCGGCGGAGTTAGCAGACACCGGCAGCCAACGCTGCCATTAAGAAGCAAGAAGAGGAGTCTTCATCAGAGAAGTTCAGATGCTCAAAGAAAATGACTCTAATCACTAATGAGATCAAACTGCAATTAACACTTCATGCTCTTAATGATGGGAAATGCTGAGCATGCCACGCTGGTGAACCTTGAAAATGACTTTAAGTTCTAAATGATTTCCCAAATGAACATACACTTTTTCCACAGTAATGTTTTGTTCGGTGGAATGTTTGTCTAGATACGTGTTTCAGAAGTGAATATTTTAAGATGAAAGATATTATAACAACAAAGGCCTTCGGAAATTCTAAACCCAATCAAAATGTTTATTGCAGTAAAGAGGTGGAAGGTGTGAGCTATCATGTGATATATCAATGATTCGTCAATAAATTAAAGTTATTACTTAAATTATTCTAAATTTAAGAAAACATTTAAAACCACTTGCAACCACACACACAAAAATCCTACAGAATGCATTATATATGCGATCTACACAAACACACACACACACACAGTACCATACACTGTACATAGATAGATAGATAGATAGATAGATAGATAGATAGATGACAACAACCAGGATTCAGTCAAATTGTCAACAATTAAAAATGAGAAAATTAGGATGACACACACACACGCACACACACAAACATTGGATAAACCTTTCACATCAACACATAAAAGATCTGAGCAACAGACGCGTCCAGCTCCTTGTGTATCCCCTCACTGTATTTCACACAAACCTTTGTCTTGTGAGTGCAGGTGTCAGTGTGGGCATATCACAGGCCATTATCTGCACCATCCACATTCATTATTGAAGCTAATGATCCGTTGTCCTCCATGCACCTCAGTGAAGGAGGACTACATTAGAAATCTCTCAAGTTAATTAGTAATTAGAAACGTAAAAAATTAATCAAAGAAAGAGAGTGTTTAAGGTTTGAGTCTCAAGGTGTCTGTGTGGGGTGGGGAGAGGTGGGAGGCAATATGGGTAATGAAATGCTGATGGTCCTCTTTCAAGAGCATTTCAACACCACCAACAAAAAGCTCTACAAAAAATCAGAAACTAAATATTTTGAAACAGTGTTCAAACTATGTATAATTACTGTATGTACAGCGTGTTCAATGGTGGAACTGATAATAATGTAACTAAACTTTTGACTAAAATGTATGACAGTTGTCTTTTAACACATTTAGAAAAAATTGCTTGGTTGAAAATTATGCACAGTAAAAATATTTTAGTGACTGGGTTATATGATAATAACCTTCTATGCGGCTGCTGTTGTGACAGAGCAAGTACCGACACTTACTACTACCAATACATCCACAGACATGCTGCTGTAAGCATGTAAGAAATACTGCTGCTGCACATATAACATATATTAAATCACCCCATATATAACATACATGAAATCAGCCCTTAGTGGATCTGTACAGGTGGAGCTGGGGAAGGTGGAGGGTTTCAACTATTACAGCAAGCACTAGCTGAGTATTTGAATGTTGAACAGCAAGCTCATTAGCTGCTGATGTGAAAAGAAACCAGTCAGCTGTGTCATGTGAATGATGATGTAATTATATCAGATTATATCAGTTAGAACCTATTGGCCTGCGCCATCTAGAGTTTCATGATAGAACTTTGTATTTATTTTTGTTAAAAGTCTACATCTGGGACAAGGTTAAACAATAAAATCTCTGTCAGAAGAAACAAAGAAGGCTGAGCCACTTCAAAAAAGTGCTAGTGGCTAAGATAATAGGTGAAGAGAAAATTCTTAACAAAATACTGACATCTATCTATCTATCTATCTATCTATGATGGTGATATGGTTTGTATAAAAATATTTGCTTACAATACTGTACATATATGCATGTACAAACTGATATCGATGTTTGTTACAAGCCAACTGCACCGTTCCAACTCAACTTGACAGATATAAAAAAAGCATTAGCATAAAAACAATCATAATAAAGACTAAGTTGCTTTAATAAACATTCTGGTATATCTGAATATAAAGCTCCATGGAGTATTCAGATGAAGTTCATCTCAAGGTGTTGATTTATTTTATAGATAGGACAGTTTTAAACTATGGTGCAGATCTGGCATGTGCCCACTGTTTTGAAGCACCTGAATCTTATTAGAACACTCTGGAACACTCCACAGGGTTCCATGACTGCAGCCAGAGGGCATCATGAAGGACTTCAATGAGAGAGTTCACTAATCAGCATCCTGTTCACCAGCAGAGCCCAGGGGGCCAAAAGCAATAAGAAAAACAAGAGAAACCAAACTGAGCCAAGCTCCAGAAATGCCACAAACACAGAGACCCCTACAAATCTATAGAATACATATCAAGCCATGTGTAACAGTTGCTGTGTGTCCTTGTGAAAAAAAAAAAACACTTCAGCACAGATTTAAAGAGAGTACTTATTATGGAACTGTACTTTAAAATAATAAGAATGAATAAGAACTGAATGTAATGTTTTCGGACACTGAAGTGCATGTTTACTATAATACATTTTTTATGTTAGTAAAAATTTATTACAGTTTAAATATTTATTAAATGCAGTTAGCTGAAAATAAGATGGTGTATTAAGATACACCACTGCTCTGTTTATCCACTCCCTCTTATTTATTCAGAAGATTTTCTCCACTCTCCTTTCAGCATGACTTCAGCCCACAGCGCTGCTTCACACAGAGTGGCCTGCTGGACAACAAATGTGCATCCTACACTGCTCCAAGCCTGCACCAACTGTTCTCTGCCATCCACCTCAACCACCTTCCTCTGGCTGGGCCGCCCAGGCCATTCGCTCCCCGCTGTGCAACGGAGCGACACAAGGCTGGATGTGTTTGCTGCTTGAGCGTGAGCCACTGTAATCAGCCACCCCCACTTCATGCCACATGCAGGATGCCCATGTGTGACCGTCCTTGAGAAGGTGGCCCACCAACTTGGCGAAAGCTTTAGAGGATGATGGAAAGTTGCCCTCTTTCCTTTTGGCTGATCTCATATAATCAGAAATACGTTGGGGTTATGTTGACAAATCAAATGTTATTGGCTGGATCATGCAAGTAGGTCAAACCATCAGTCTCCTCATTGGCGCAGAAGCCTTTCTGCATCTTCAACAAAAGACTAGCCAACTAAAAAGCAAATCTGGATTTGGGCCGTTCAAGCTGTGAGTTTCTATCTGCAGGTGTCTCAGGGTTCCTGTGGCCAAGACCAGTCCCTACTGTCCAGTTCACACCTACCTCCACCTCCTTACCTTATCTGATTGCCTTCTGGAAGATGTCTCTGTGGAAATCAGCAATATTAATGACCGTGAATCAAATCTCCCTTTCTACATTTACGAACCACAAGGCCAGGTTACAAGGACCTACTGGCTTTTGTGCTCGTGTTTAATAGCATACCATTCTCTACATATTTACAGTTATCGATGGCAATAAAGCAGAGACACGTGCTTAGAAACAACACCCAGAAGAGCATAGCGCCTGCTCCATTACATAGCCTAATAACACTGACAGCTGAGCGCAGATAACCCCCGGCCCCCTGTTTCTCTGCATCTTTACAGATGGCCATTAACAGGAGAAAGTGTGCCCTTTTTCCAAGGGAAAAGATATTTAAAGCTTCTCAAATCAGGCCTTTGTTTTTTCTCTTTGCAATTTTGGCACATGCTGGTTGAGTGGGAATTACAGTCCAGATTTACACAAACTTGTTGGGAGACTGCAACAGAACCTGCTTCAGCAGAACCAAATGAAAATTGAAAGCTTCTATATTTATTGAAAAAAAAATGGAACATGCTTCTCTCAAGCAGAGAGGCAATTCTGTTCTGACACATTTTCTTTCCATAAAACACACCAAATCATGAATAAGAATGAATAAGAGTAATGAATAAAGAACAGGAGAGAAGATAACTGCATACTGTAGACCTTGACTAATTATGTAAATTTTCTGACATAAAGCATACCACCCTGAAACTTTGTTCTCTGTAACATTCTTACCAAACACTCAAACTGAATTTCACCACATTTCAACCCTGATTTAGCCTTGACTGTATACAAGAGACATATTCCAGTAATATTATTAAAGGTGTAATAAATAAAAGGATCCAAGTGGCAAACAAGTTACATGGTCACACTTGACAGCAATACCCAAAATTGACATTGAATTAACAAACAAATGTTTAGCCATTTCTTACAGATCCAATTAAAACAGTCTTACCTAGCATATGATTGGCCACATGGATCTGAATGTCCCATTTACTGTAGAAGACCATCTGACACTTGATGCACTGGTAAGTCTTCTTCTAAACAGTGGGAAAAAAGAAATACCAAGTAGAAATTAATAGCGTTGGACAATGATGCTGAATCAAGAAAATACACATCCCTTGTACTCTTGTACATGTCCCTTATAAATGTGTTTTTTCACTCCTCTTGGTAACACTTTATTCTGATGGTCCACTGAGACCACCAAGCAGAGTTAGTTGACATGTAGTTGCAAAGATACTTCTAGTCAACAGAATGTCTAAATGGGACCATCACAATAAAGTGTATCCCTCCTCTTTAATCATGTAAATGGTACTACCCAATAAAAATCCTTACCAACAATAACTATCACTATTAATGTACTGACGGCAAATGTACTGAGCATGCACTGTATGATTGCTGTAAGCCACATCTTACCTCGTCACTTTGGTTTGGGCTAACTCGTGACATGGGGGAGCCATCGGGGGTCCGTAAAAGAGCAGCTTCTGGTGTTTGGTCTCTGTGCACTGTCTGCAGGTGTGCTTGAAGCTCTGCCTCTGACTCGAATTTAACATTGCAACTGGAACAGCGGGTCTTGAAAATAGAGGGTGATACTGATGAAGATGATGAGGAAGAATAGACAGCCTTTCCCTTCACAGGACCAGGGCTAAGGCTCTCCCCTTGGGTCCATCCAGCAGCAGGACCCATTGGGGCTTGAGCTCCTTGGTGCAACAGTTTCCCTCCATTTAGAGTAAAGCTCTTGCTACCAGCGGTATTGACACACAGCGTGCAAAGACCATATGTCAAACCATTAATGTCAAGTTTTACCAAGTCCTGCTTAGAGTGGAACTCTTTGAGACATGCAGCACACTTGACGACTTTCTGACTTTGACTGTGTTGAAATTCTGTTGCAGCTGAGTATGCAGTTGGTTGATTTGTAGATGCCGCTCCAGTCTTTTGCATGTGAAAGGTACCGTGGATCTTGAGTTCTAGAGTTGAGGTGACAGTCTGCATGCAGACCACACAGCGGAAGCCAGTCAAAGAATTGCGCAAATCTGGATGCATCTGACAATGCTCCAGGAAGTCTGCCTCACTCTGCAGAGGTAATCTGCAGATCCGACAGCTTCCAGTGTCCAGGCTTTTGCTGTGAGTGACCTTGTGTTCTGTCAGAGTAAGTAGGGAAGGGAAGCGCTCTCCACAAATGGGACACATGTAGTGTTTAACAGGTCCTAAGTGCGTTTGCATGTGCTCCCGAAGTCCTCCCTCCGAGAAGAATGTTCTAGAGCAGACGTTGCATTTGTGGTTTCCCTTCATCATTTCTGCCTTTCTTTTGTGGATAGCACTCTCTCCTGGTCGAATGTTATGGTCACGAAGTTGGTGATTGGTTAGGAGGGACTCCATGGTATAGGATGCACCACAGATGTCACAGCTATACATGACCTCTGAAGTATTAAAGTCTTCTTCGCTGCCATCCCGACTGTTATGAGACTCCCCCGCTCCAGTGCCTCCGTGGCTGTTGGTCAGAAAGGCCTGTAAGTCTCCATCATCTTTGACAACTGAATCACCGCTACCAGACATGGATCCATTGGTGTTGCAATTCTGGGTCTTTCCCTCAGACACACAGTGCTTTTCACAAAGGTGACGTTCAAGCAGATAAACAGCATGGAAGGCTTTACAGCAAAAGTGACAATTGTACTTCTTGCTATGGGTGGTAATATGACACTGCAGCTCTACTTCTGTACCAAAGGACTCACCACAAAAGATGCAACGGTGTGAACAACCCTGATTTTCAAGGTGACTATGTTTGACATGCATTTGAAGGTCAGCCTCATGCCTGAAATCCCAGTTGCAAGAAGTACATCGGTATACCTTTTTCTCATTACTGTGCTTCACTGCAAGATGGAGCTGAGTTGACACTTTAGAGTCAAACACTTCCTGGCAAAGAGTACAGCGAAAAAACACAAAGGTGTGCATATCCAGAAGGTGCTTCTGCAAGTCATCCACAGATGTGAATTGCTTGTCACAGCTTTCACAGATGTAGTATGTGGACATGATGGTGAAATGAACAGTCACATGTTTCAGAAGAGACTCCTGGTTAGGAAAGTCATTGTTGCACTGTGGACAGGTTAGCTGTGGCACGATACCATCAAGGTGGGTCTTCAGGTGTGTCTGGAAAAGGTCTAAGCTGGTGTACTTAGCACCACACTGGTTACAAATGAACTCACTTGAACATAAGGAAGTGCTGTTCTGTTTGAATAGTGAGGCCTGTTCTACAGAGACTGGAGATGATGGGCTGAGGACTCGCAGAGATCTTCTCCCATTGTTGATATAATTCAGAGCAAGAGGGATGTTCTTGTGGTTCTCCTTTATGTGCTTGTTAAGCTTCATGACACTGTTAAAAATGGGGGAGTTGGTACAGTAAGAGCAGGAGTAGATCTCCACAATGGGATCTTTTGGAGTGACCGCTAGAGGAGAATCAAACTGCACGCTTCCAGAGTCACAATGAGTCTGTCTGACATGTTCTTCTAGAGTGGCCTCAGTCAAAAATCCCATAAAGCACTTGGGGCAAAAGAATGCATTGCTTTCTTTGGTGACTGGATTAGAAAAGCCATGGGAGCACCGAATGTGCTCTTGCAGAGCATTAAGATCTCCAAGCACCTCTGGGCAGAAATTGCACTGCAACAGGTCATCGGACAGGTTAGCGAGTACATCTGCGGGATTCTTGGCGTTGTGGATCTGTTTCAGGTGCTCGTTCAAATTACAAAGCGATGGAAGGATTTCCAGGCAAAATTGGCAAGTATGAGCCTGCTCTGGCTTGTCAACATGTTTGGTCTTAAGATGAATCTGCAGCACAGCAAGGCTTGAGAAAACTTGTTTGTTGCAGTAAATGCAGCTGTATTCGATTTTTGGCTGTTTGGCAGATCGCCTATACATGTTATTATGAGTGGCCCTCTTTCTTCTCCCGCGTGTCTTGGGCACTGTAGAAGCGGCTTCCACCATGGTCGAACTGTCAACAGAAAGATTAGAGTCTGGTGTAGTGCTTGAAACAGAAGTATAACCTACGGGCAACACAGAGGGGCTATTGCTGGACTCTGGAAGTTGGTGGATTTCCATGTGAGTGTACAGCTCCTCTACAGTGGGGAATTGCTCAGAGCACACAGTGCATGTGTTGCTCTTTCTATCTCTCCCATGCACCTGATCAATGTGGCTCAGAAGCGTTCCTTCATCACCGAACGGCTCGTGGCAGTAGATGCACTGCAGACCAGGTTCAAGACTCCCTCCTACAGGAGAAGAGCACTCTGGGTGGCTTTCTGCAATGTGCTTCTGCAGTTCCTCAGGCATGTCGAAACCCTCCTCACAGCGGCTGCATTTGCGCGTGTCTTTTAACCTCCACTCTTGAGGGGACCTTGTATTCGCTCCATCCTTCCCATGTTCATGCACCTGCATGTGTCCATGAAGCGAGTTGGTGGACAAGAACCCTCGGTGGCACACTGGGCATTTATGGGGCTTGTTGGCAGCGTGCGCTTTCATATGGATCTTTAGATGGTCACTGCGTGAGAAAGCAGAGTCACAGTTTCCACAGTGGTACTTTTTGTCACCAGTGTGAAGCTTGATGTGTCGGTCACGGCTGCGCTTGTGCTTGAACAAGCGACTGCAGTATGTGCAGCTGAAGGGAAGTTTATCTCTGTGACTCTGCTCGTGGCACTTAAGGAAGCTCAGGCGACTGAAGGATTTTGCACAAAACTGGCATGGGTAGGGTAGGCCTGCACCTCCTTCATCCTCACCGTATTCATAGTCATCGACATGGCCTGGAGAAGTGTGGTCTTTACTAGATGGCGACGATGTAGGCCAAGAGCAGGATGGGTCATCTTCTATATCAGTTCCATCTGTCAAAAACAACCAGAAGATAAGACAGAATGCATTACCTTTTTACTGTTTGGTGGTACACAGATACAACAAGATGTCTGTCTTCTAACAAACTGTATTTGTGAGACATCTCTCCGTTCATAATTAAATTCGCTTTTGTGTGGTAGAGTTAGACAACAAGGCAAGGTCGATTACACCATGTATTCAAATAATATTTGCTTGTGTACTAATAATTAATGCTACTCTAAGTATGCTAGTCTTTCAAACTATCATCCACCATGAGTTCCCACAGAAAATATATTTGATTTGCATGTCTGCCTTAATTTCTTTCAGCAAAAAATAGTCATTATGCATTAGTCAAAGACTTGTTTTAGTATGTTGTATAATAAAGATTTCGAGATTAACTGATATTTCACTGACCCCTGCCTCACTGAAGCTGTCATGTGTGTTTAAAGAAACAGCAGGTTGACCTGGGTGTCAATATGGGTCAAAAAATATATATGTGCCCCATAAACTGCTCTTATTTGTATGCAATATTTTCTCTAAATCTGCTTTGAAACAATGTATATCTTGATGTGTCCTATAGAAATAAACATGACTTTAACACAAAGTTCAGTCATGATTTTAATCATTTGCTCTGTGCATGAGATTTACTTGAAGTACATACCCAACAGTGTTTTAAAGGGGTCATATGATGCTTTTTTAAAGATCATTATTTTGTGTATTTGGTGTAACAGAATATGTTGACATGCTTTATTGATCATATGACCCCTTTAAATCAAATTTAAAAGGTGACCAGCCACAGAAATTCCCTTGCTTCAATATAAAAAAGGGCCAAGTTGGTCAACTAATTAATAAGTTGGCTGCTGGACGACAGTGAGGTCAACTATTAAGTTTGATATTTGTATATTAAACTCAGTTAATATTTGCTAATAGTCAGCACTGGGAATGACTAAAACTAAACGGTTTATTCTCTTAATTCTTTGCATTTAATGCATCCACCACAGCCATCAATGCACCACTTCTGTACATATTCTCCACCTTCAACAATTCAACAACAACAATTTTCGACTTGAAAATGCCTGGTGTGAAAAAGTAAGTACACCCCATGAAATATGTAGGTTAAAACACACACACACATATTAAGACTTCATATTTTCTGGATTCTGGTGTTGATTTGTTATAGTGTGGTATCCACTCCCAGGTGTCTGTCAGAACAGACAAATGACCACTTTAAAATAGATGCAGTATAAAAAAGCCTCAAACTGTAGGATGTTGTGCACTCACAATATTTCAGTTATGAACTTTTGCATGCGGATCAAGGATCACCCCATGAGTTCAAGCTTACACTCAACAGCATCAATCTGCATTCAGGACTGCATTTAGAAAGTTATAGTTTAACAAAATAAAAGGTCACTTCTATATTTTAGTTTACGATAAACACATCTGATCAGGGGCCGGAGGACATAATGTAACCTACAGTAATTATACAGGCCTTGATTAAAACTAACTAGTTTTCAGACAACCCATCAACCCAATTTTTGTCCATATCCCTTTAAATAATGGAGTGAATTGCCAACCAATAAACTGCCACGAGGCTTTGGTGGGAAAGAGAAAAACCAGGGGAAATGGCTAGGATTTATGAGACATCTTCAAGCAACCAACTCACATATTCATGTTTCTTCCATTGTTTTTACCAGCCACGGTAACATGCATTTATGAGCACTTAACCCTTGGCAGCATATCTTCAGGAAACAGATAACAATGCAGGTTGACCTGCTGTTCCTCCAAACACACAGCTTTACGCAGCTCAGCCCAAGATACACATTCTGACTAATTCTGCCTGTCCTATTGACTGCACAGTTTGGAACATTCTGAACTAAAATACGAACAATGCTCAGTTGCAATGTTAACACAGATGTAATACAATGAAATATATACAGTAAGTAGATGTACTTCTGATCAACAGTCCAATTGTGATTTAACACTTTTCAAGATCAATGCCAGGCTTGTCTAGTGCTCACAGACAAGAGTGTGAACACTGACTGATGGGATCAGAGTCAGGGCAAAATGAAAGCATGTTTTTGTCTCTCTTACTTGTCTTGTTTTTTCCTTCCTTCACTCAGACGAGAAATGTGCAGGACGCTAGCCGCCAGAGTAAATAAAAGCCAGAGTCTCATGGGTTCTCATGAGCAGCGGCCTCTGTGTGCCTGCCAAAGGGGATGCTGGTCCTGAAAACCTACACCCTACAGCTGAGGGTCTGTCTTTGTTGGCCTGCCAAAGCCTTCCTGAGCATCACTGTCCAACATCCTGACACTTGTACAGAGGAAGACCTCCATCTTATGGGCTGACGTTGGTGCAGGATTTTTTTAAGCATACAGTGTACGTAGCTCTCAAAGCAGCCACTCTGCACAGCTGGAAACACTTTTGACATCAGCTTTATGAGTGCTTGGAAATGGAATAATGGATTTTAATAGTTCAGAATAGCTGCTGTTGCTCCATCCAACAGTTAAACAAAGGTGCTCCTCCATGATATCATGCTCATTTCCAGAGCTGATTGACAGTTAACAAACACTGAAAAAAGCAAAACTGTAAAATGAATTCTTAATATCTCATTATTATATTTTTAAGCATAACAGTCTAGAGTCATTTAAGGGCCCTAACTCTAATGCACTGAAAAAAGAAAAACAACCGTGTCATTTATTTAGTGAATTTTCATATGGTTTCTTTTTTTATTAGTACATAACAGAAAAGATGATGCATAAAAAGACATCGCAATGAACTTTAAGGTCTTTCAAAGACAATATTCTTGTATTTATTTATAGTAAGTAAACTGAGACATTGACTAACAAAATGGTTTTAGTTTTGTCTTTACCTTTTTTTACTTTTTATCTTTATCGAATATTCTACTTTCATATTATAACTAATTTAGCTTTTGTTTATGGTGAAATTAAGTTGTAAAAATATATTATAAATATAAATATATTGCGTTGACCTAAATTAAGTAACATTTTGGTTTGTGTTTAAAGATAAAGATTTATTTTTTTATAATAAATAATCTTTTTATTTTGTATGAGTGTACATTTTTATCTTTGGAAAAATATATTTTTAATTAATATAAAATCAAAAATTTACGGTAGAACCAAAAATTTAATTAAATATAATTTGAAACAAACTAATACATTTGTAACAAGTTCAGTTTTTTTTTTTTTTCAGTGTATAATGCATAAAAACAAGGAATAATAATGGCTTCTATGTAGATGAACCATTATACCATAATTTTGGCAATTATTTATTGCTGGTAAACAACTATGTAAAAAGATGTTGAATAATTACCAGATTGTCAAACATTTTCTTTCTGTTAATAAGATTTGGATGTTTAGCTAAAATGTAAGTAGTGAACACTTCCTGAAGGCACAATACACTGCAGATTACTAATATGCCCACTGGTGTGGTCACTCTAAAGAAGGAAGCAGACAGGAAGAAATTACATGAAAACATGGTAAAAAGGGAAATGTCATCGTACAGAGGAAGATGTTATGAGCTGTGAGGGTGATGATGAAAAAAATTTGAAAAAATGCATGTACTGTAGGCCACAATACAAGTGCAAAGTTTAAAATATTAATAATTTTACATTTAAATAAATTTACATTTTTAGGAGGATGCTTTACAGTCATGCCCCTTCTCTGTATTCCTCCTGGCATCATGCAAAAGTTATGTATGAGGTCTAGATTTTATTTAAATGCGCTCAAATCAGTAGCAATATTATTTGAAATGTAAGGTTTCAACATTCAAAAGGCTTCTTTAGCTGCATAATTCAGGAATATATTGATGCATTTCACATGAAAGCTCAGCTAAAGACCTCCTCCTCATATCTCCATCCATCATCATTTCTAGCAGGCTACGGCTAAGACTGTTTAATCTTGTTTAGGAGGCCAGTTACTGACTCTTCAGCTATGATTGCATCATGCTGACCCAAATTCCCGGACCGCTGAGAAAAACATCATCTAACCAAACATCAGTATAAAAGAGTTTGTTCCCATACCAGTAAACCAGTAAAATAACTTCAATATATTTTCTACCAATTTTATGAGACCCGAATATGATTGCAGTGATGAAGGCTTTTGGCAATTGTAAAGTCTGTAACCTTTAAAATAAAATAAAATAAATAAATACACACACACACATATATATACATACTGTATGTATATATATATATATTATGTATGTATGTATATATATATATATATATATCTTTTTTTCTTCATACTTAAACTGAGAAATGTTGCCTTGGCAACTTACTGGAAAAAAAAACTCACTCACTTTTTTTTTTTTATATG
>NW_015647048.1:468341-469531 GCF_001515625.1 Sinocyclocheilus rhinocerous
TACTCAGACATATATATATATATATATATATATATATAATATATTATTATTATTATTATTATTTGAGACATGCATTTTAGTATACAATAGTAATATATTTCTGTCATAATTTCTTTAATTTAATCCAAACTTTTATTTTGGCGGTCTGTCATGAAGATCGTGAGTTGCAGTGTGAATTTGATGGTAGGTTTTTTTTTTTTTTTATGAAACGGTGTAAAGCAGCTGAAGTGACTCTCAGAGCAGCTCTGGAGATGAATATTGTGTGTGAGTGTCCTCATATATTGAGACGCAGTGACTGAAAACACAGTGAGTAAACAAAACTAGAGCACTCATTCACATAGAGACACGCAGAACATGCAGCCATATTTATTTCTGCTCTTAGATTAATCCATATTGAGTAGAAATGTCCAGAATTTATCATCGTCATAAATTTTAAATCGCCCAGCCCTACTTAATCCTGACTTCATCTCTTGGCTTTATCACGGTTCGTCAGAGTCTTTGTATCAGCTCTTTCCTGTGATATTCCCCTCGTCCTCGAGCTCATCTCAGCGTGCAGCACTCAGGGAGTGGAAGTGCTGTTGAGCAGGTCAGGTATGAGCGAGCAAACAGGAAGACGGCTCTGCCAGGGGCCTTGGCTGGGTCTCTGTCCCCTGCGGCCCACCGGGGGGGAGCTCAATCTGTCCCCCAGCAGAGCCCGGCCCGCTTCACTGATTCACCCACCCTGAGCGAGTGAGGCAGAGCGGCAGCAATATACAACACTTTGTGCTTGACTACAACAAAGACAGGCGGCCAAAAAAAAAAAAAAAAAAAAGATGGATGAGCCAAACAAACTCCAACTGCTCATAGCAGTTCATATGTCTGTTTCACACCAAACACATTTCTCAGCATGTCTTGTTTCCACAACTTCAAAATGGCAAACAGTGTGTGACAGCATTTATTGCTACCAGGAGCTCTAAAGGGGGCCCGAGGGGCGCCAGTGTCCCTGTGTCCATAAGCTTGCTCTGTTTTCATTTTTTTGCAATGACAAATAATTATGTTCTGCTTAATATTCAACAATTTGAATGCTTATTTTGAAATATATATATATATACAGTGGGTACGGAAAGTATTCAGACCCCCTTAAATTTTTCACTCTTTGTTATATTGCAGCCATTTGCTAAAATCATTTAAGTTAATTTTTTTTCCTCATT
>NW_015647048.1:469566-475215 GCF_001515625.1 Sinocyclocheilus rhinocerous
CCAAGCCTGAACACACACACACACACACTGCATTCATTAATGATTAGATTTGGACAAAGGTGAGCAAAACCCCTCGTCTAAGCTCACACAAATGGAAGTGATGTATTTCCTGAGGACGCATGAGAGGCAGTGTCTGAGTTTGGTTAAATTAAAGCTGACTATAAGTTCACTGAGCATTTGATGAATAATAGTCTGAAAAAAACTGACTAATAAAAATAATACAGTAGTGCATGCATCTGATGCATCCGACGCAAACCTACAGGCAGGACAAGTGGTTTGGAGGATGGATGGGTGGATGGATGCAATGGGTATTAATATGACATTTTAAATAAAATGTTTCGGAGCATAGTTTCATTAAAGTGCATTTTAGTAGAAATAACAAAAAAATACAAATAATAATAATTGAAGAGCATTAATGCAAGAATAAAATGTGTGAAATGCAATGCGTTTTTTTAATGGATCAAGCAGTCATATACTTTAAATATTTATCAGGTGCATTATAAATTATGACAATTTTAGATACATAGCTATGCTGAAGTGCCATTAAAGGGGTTGAGAAAGCACTCAAATGTTTAACATTTTACTTTCAAAATGTCAAATCTAATTTAGTATCACTTAAACATAAATAGAGTAAGTTACAATAAGTAGTTCCAAAATACTGTATTATGTATGTGTGTACTCTGAAAGCATATCATTGCTATAATATGCTCTTTTTTTAAAAAGTATACTAGAGAGTTAAAGGTGCAGTAATAGATTTCTGTGAAACACTGTGGAAAGTCGATCGGGCCGAGCACCAAAACACACTTGTAGTTAATCACCAGTAAGGGGCGTGTCCATTCGTTACGGGGGAGGTGCCATTGTTGCATATCATGCTCATGAATTTGGGGGCGGAGCTATCAAGATAGAGTTGAGATCCTTTTGGGTATGGGTGTGTTGTTTTGGTGATTTCAAATATCAACAGCATTTCTCAGAAATCGCTTAAGTTTTTTTTCTAAAACAGAAGCCTCCATTTTGCTATCATGTTGGGGGAAATTCCTTTGACTTTTTATTGTTTTTATAGTATATTTTCTTTCCTCTAACCCTGCCTCTACACCCAAAACCTAAGCCTTACAAAAACCTTTCTTCATTCTTATATTTTCATTAAGACGTTATTTAGTATGTTTATCAAGCCGTTTTCCTCATGGGGACCATTGGCTGCTCCCCGTAACCTAGCTGATTTCATGTTTTATTATCCTTGAGGGGACATTCGGTCGCTACAATGTGGGGAAAACCTGACTCACACGCTGACGTTCTGCTTCGGTCTTTTTAACTGCAGATTTTCTCTCTGTCTCTTCACATACTCTAATCCACTCCAGATGAACAAACATTTCTGTTTCTCCACAGTCATATTCATCTCACCCTCCCTTATTCCTCAATACAGAAGAGAGACACAAGTACAGACAAACAACAGACAGAACAATGAAAACAAAGAATAAATATTTACATCATTCCAAATTTTGGGGTCTCAAAATTTAAAAAGTATAGTTCTGAGTCTTTGAAGAACTACAGTACACATGACCTCAACTACAAGTCGACAAAGTATATTCACCATTACAGAGAATTTGAAAGAATTCTAGTGGCTCCCCAGCATCTGTCTAAGTGTCACGATCTTGGTCTTAAGGGCCTGGTATTGGACTAGATCAGGGACGGGCAACTCCGGTCCTGAAGGGCCACTGTCCTGCAAATTTTAGCTCCATTCCTAATCAAACACCTGAAAATCAAACCTATACCTGCGTCCCAATTCAGGGGCTGCATCCTTCAAAGGATGCAGACTTCAAAAGCCATGCCTTAGAAGGCTGCAAGGGTCAAACTGAGCACTGTTAAGGCTTGTTCACACCGGGACGCGCGTGATTATCGCCGACGTTTAATGCCTCGTGACTAAAGAAAGGGCGCCAATGTGAGTGTGCAAACCGACGCGCAAAACGCGAGGCGTAAAAGCATCATTTTTTTTTTTTAAACGCCTCGGGCTCGTTTTTTGGGTTTGACACGTCGCGTTAAAAACTGGCCGACCAATGAGATTGGCGCTTTTGTTCACGTGCCTGGAGCTGCTGAAGTTACAGCTACAGTAAAACACGACTTGGTGGCACTCAAGCACAAAACGGTCTTGCCGAGCACACATTGATACCTAACGACGAAGAGGAAGTAAGTAGACCAAGAAGATGCATCGAGGCAAGGTGAATGTAGAGCTGCTGGTCTCATTGGTGTCTGAACACAAAGGGCTTTATGACAAACGCGACAGCGACTACAAAAATCTCGATAAGAGGGAGTTGTTATGGAGAGGAATTGCAGATCAAATAGGATTCGATGTGGGTATTTCTGTTTTTCATTAATTAAGGCTTGTTCACACCGGGACGAATATCGCGCGTGATTATCGCCGACGTTTAATGCCTCGTGACTAAAGAAAGGGCGCCAATGTGAGTGTGCAAACCGACGCGCAAAACGCGAGGCGTAAAAGCATCTTTTTTTTTTTTTAAACGCCTCGGGCTCGTTTTTTGGGTTTGACACGTCACGTTAAAAACTGGCCGACCAATGAGATTGGCGCTTTTGTTCACCTGCCTGGAGCTGCTGAAGTTACAGCTACAGTAAAACACGACTTGGTGGCACTCAAGCACAAAACGGTCTTGCCGAGCACACATTGATACCTAACGACAAAGAGGAAGTAAGTAGACCAAGAAGATGCATCGAGGCAAGATGAATGTAGAGCTGCTGGTCTCATTGGTGTCTGAACACAAAGGGCTTTATGACAAACGTGACAGCGACTACAAAAATCTCGATAAGAGGGAGTTGTTATGGAGAGGAATTGCAGATAAAATAGGATTCGATGCGTACCGGGGGTATTTCTGTTTTTCATTATGCGCCATCTAATGTCAGGGAGTGAATTTGCACGTTCACTCGGCTCATCGTCAGCTAAAATCGCTTGGGTATGAACACAAAAGACGCGTCGAAAAACGTCGGCGATAAGCGCACGCGATAATCGTCCCGATGTGTACGAGGCTTTAAGCAGAAGCAATGTTTGTACTGGACTTTAAAAAAAAAAGTTATAATCAAAAGTCTGAAAAAAATGGGTTCACAACAATCTAAATCTTTTCACGTTGTTCCATTTATGTACATAATAAAAAGTATGAACTATCTATAATAAGATATAAGTCTACATTAAAACAGCTTTAAAGCGATTTTTGTAACGTTAGATTTTCAGTTCATTTGAAACCCAATACTTACATTTAAAAGTGCAAATCTACCATTTTCTTCATGGCTCTGGAAACAAAAGACATATATCAAGACCGCATTTAAAGGAGCTTTCAATCTGGGACAGCCTTTGTCGCACCACTGTGATGCATTCAGTCTTCAAATACAGCCTTTAAAGGATGCAGCCTCTGAATTGAGACACAGTTTAGGTCTTCAGGATTGCTTAGGAGTTACAGGTAGGTGGGCCGCAATGAATCCATCTCTTGTGTCTTTCACGCCTCGGGAAACAAAGGACACATTTGAAGGAGACTTCGAATTGGGACAGACATTGAAGGATGCAGCCCCTGAATTGGGACACGGCTTATGTCTTCAGGATGATTGCTTGAAAATTACAGACAGGTGTGTCTGATTAGGGATGGAACTACACTCTGCAGAACAGTGGTCCTCCAAGATCTGAAGTTGCCCATCCCAGTTCCAGGTCTGTTTGCCAAGATTTGATATGTGTATCCCTCAGATTATAGCAATGATTTGAAACACAAACTTATTGTACTGACAAAAGTGTGAAGCCTCTGCATGGACGAGAGCAGCCTAATAATGCAACCGTTGCTAAATACAGCAGCATTCACTGACACCGCAGGAACTGTTCTGAGTCAAGACGCAGCAGCAGTCCAGACATGCACTGCACCTAAACAAACTACTGCTGTTGTGCAGGGAGAAAAACCTGCAAAACATTGAAAAAAAAAAAAAAAGTGAGGGAGGAAAAGAGGAACAGAGAAGTAAACAGATAGAGAAAAACGGCAGCATACCAAAATGCAGAAGACATGGGAGAGGGGTGGAAAAAAGACAGTTTAAAATTTTGTTTTGCAAAAACACACATAAAGCTGCTGCTCAGACAAAAGGCAACACACACGGGTATTTGTGGAGCTGTCTACCCATGATACCGTGCTGAAAGTTTATTAAACAAGAGCCCTTCATGTGAAGACTCCCCACCCACAGACGAGCCGAAGCCCCGCGGCCCCCATCATTCAGACGTTCACCTCCCCGCCGCTCTGGCCTCCCTCATCCTGCTGCGGATAAAACAGTCCCCGAAGGATCCTGCCGGTAATTTCCAGTTTCTATAGAAATTCAGGTATTAGAGAAGACCGCTTGGGGACCCCGGCTACAATATATCTCCACCATTTCATCCGAGCGAGAGAGGAAGAAGTAGCAGAAAAATAAGAAAAAGAAAAGAGCTGGAAGTCCCCCAAGGGTCTCGCAGTTCAAATTTCTGAAGTTCAGGGGAGGAGGAGAGAGACGGCTCTGGGCTGAACATACGAGCATTAGAAAACCCACCACAATGAGAGAGAGGGGGGGGGAGCATTTCCTCTCTGGTCTGGCAGGAGCGGTTTCTTTTTCCCACTGGAAGCTTTTTACAAAACATGTGTTGCTGACATGCTGACAGATTGCTCAGTGAAGTGTTCGGAGCGTGCACACACTGGCCATTTACAGGAAAACGTCCTCTACCTGAGGCGCCATGTTTTATACATACACTTAAAAAAAGACAATGAAAAAACGATTATAAACAAAGTACAGTAGTACAGCCATTCCCTTATTGACCCAAAGACAGCACAACATGCAAACGCTGTTAAAATGACAATGGAAAAACTATAGAGTCTGCCGTCTGATTGAGGACCAGAAGTAAGCGGTATTGACACCATCTTCATCGGCCGCTGGCTCAGAAAGTGCTGTCGAGGCAACCGAAAGAAAACGGGGGATCATAATGTATTCATGATGCAGCGACCCAGGGGTTGAGAGCGCGCTCTCTGGGGACCCTTTACCTAGAGCTAGACGTGTCTGAGCAAAATCACTCAACATAGGACAAGAGCAGAATACTGAACAGGCCAGAGGACAGAGAAGACGAAACAGGAGAAACGAGAGAAAAGACTGATGTACGTTAACAAATAGGGACACAACATCACCAAAACACAGATAATGGAAATAGATGTTTATGATGTTAAAATACATCTATGATGGTGGACAGTGTTGGGGAAAGTTACTTTTAAAAGTAATGCATTACAATACTGCGTTACTCCCTAAAAAAGTAACTAATTACGTTACTTAGTTACTTTTTATGGAAAGTAATGCGTTATATTACTTTTGCGTTACTTTCACGTTACTTTTTAAATATGAGCAGGGCTTGATTGTTTTTAATATAAGAAGTTCTATTTAGAGCAAATGTAAATGCCCTTTCACACCAAAAAGTGTAATGAATAAACCTCAAGCAAAAGTAAATTCACGTCTGTACAGTAGAACGCAGGAGAAGAAACACTCTTCAGCAATAAAAAAACAAAGCACAATTGTTAGTTTCTCTAAAGTAATTTTTGCTTATTAGTATGGTTGAACTGGATCACCAAAGGTCCGCAGCAAAGCCATTGGATAATAAAA
>NW_015647048.1:476395-478679 GCF_001515625.1 Sinocyclocheilus rhinocerous
AATGATTGAAATACACTGTTTTAAATGTATTTGAATGTAATGGTTTTAATTGTAGTGGCATGTTTATTAGGATTAGTCTCCAATCTGTCTACAACAGTGGTCGCCAACCTGTCGATCGCGATCGACTGGTAGATCTTTATCACTGTCCCAGTAGATCCCGAAAAAAAACCAGTAAAATAAGTACAAAAATGCATTACATTTCTGGGGTTATATTAATGTATCACTGAAGGGTACTGTCTTGAGAAAAGTTTCGATGGCAATGGCATTTTCTTCTCCGTATAAAGCGCAACTCTGCTTTGTTTACAGCGGTAAACAAGGAAACAAGAAAACGCTATATTGCGGGGTGTTCATAAGCAGTGTTGCCAAGTCCGCGGTTTTCCCGCGGAATTGGGCTACTTAACACTGTTGCCGCAGGTTGTTGTTCATGTCCGTGGGTTGAAGAGACCCCAATAACGTGATATTTAGTTCCTGTAATGTGAATTTTACTTGAAGATCCCCACCGAAAAACTTGTATTTTACCCCCGGAATGCGATTTTTACAGGGGAACCCTCCTCGAAACGCGATTGGACTAGTTTTATTGCGAAAACCTGGCAACCCTGTTTATTAGTGCCACCTGCTGTCAAGTGAGTGCGTCTCATTCAGACCTGCTGTTTTTGTTTCGTGCAGATGTTTTATGTAGCAAATAAATAAATAACACCTAAAGTCAGACCATTCTGTTTTTGTTTTAAATCCTGAAATTAATCTAAATCAAATCAAAAACAACTGCCGTGCAGATCATGATTAAAATGCAGTGGTTGCCTCTAATTTCAAATGGCTAGATATTTTTGTTTAAAGCCAGTTTGTTTGTTATAAAGCAAATAGCCAATAAATACATTTGCTTAAAAATCAGTATCAGTATCAGAATCCAATTTGCTAGTTAAAAAAAAAAAGAAAGAAAGAAAAGAAAATCAGAATTCTGAATCAGCTATGATCGGCGCATCCCTAATTAAAATTCTAAGTAAAAGGCTTCAAATTTGAAGTACAATCTGGGATGTCTTTTTCTATCAATTCTTCAATAGGTAGATCTTGTCTTTCATAAAGGCCGAGGTCAGGGATCTTGGGCCTAAAAAGGTTGGTGACCACTGGTCTAAAGCAATCATGAGTAGCAAATCTAAACCAATGTGTACTTCACAATCACTCTCAATCAACTGGAGATCTGCAGCATCAGTCATTACTGATGTCCAGTGAGAGATATACAGACAAAAACTTGTTTTGTTGAATTAGTGGCGTATTTAAATATAATTTGTACATTTTCTTACGATCTAGTTACTCCCCATTGATGGTTAAGTATTCAGGGTCCAGGCACCAAATGTTCCAAATGTGTATTATGTTTGTCATGTGGGTGTCAGACTGTAAATGGCGAAGCCCCAAAACTCTGTAGGTTCTGTAGGTCCCCCAGGTGTTCCTACACACATCCATGCAGTAACTAGGTGCCGCTATAATAATCACATGTACTTTTTTCAAAGCAACAAAAATGGCTGCCAGCAGCAAATCAAATTTCAGCAGCTACTAGGTACCAATATGTGAAAAGCTGATCATTATGAAATTTGCTATATCCATTTCTGTCATCAATGATTTTTTATTAGCATTTAACAGTAGGCCTTATACATATTACAAACATGCAATAAGAGACAAACATAAACATACTGGCACAGTGGAAAGATGACAAACAATAAAGCAAGAGATGAAAGAGAGAAAAAGACAACTAATTTAACATTGTTTAGGGGTCGACCTTCGTGCTTACTTTTTTCTAAAAATCATGATTCATTTTAAATGAATTCATAAGAATTAGCTGCGTTTTCCCCTGAGATTTGATTGGACGTACACTGAATTTAAGCAGACAGTATACAGGTAGATGTGTGTCAGTGAGCTTTTGTGTGCAGCCGATCTCTGGGCATCCTCAGGCGAGAGGTTTACTGAGATCTCCGAGTAGTCTGCTCTGATATATAAGGCACTATGTGCATCAGTGTTTAGTACAATATAACATGGTTTTAAGTGCCTTTTATAAATTATTACCATGCAATACAAATATTAAAGGGGTCATCGGATGCCCATTTTCCACAAGTTGATATGATTCTTTAGGGTCTTAATGAAAAGTCTATAACATACTTTGGTTAAAATGTCTCAATGGTAGTGTAAAAAACACCCTTTTTACCCTGTCAAAATCAGCTCTGTTTTCAGCACGCTGTTCTAGTCCATGTTGCTTTAAATGCTAATGAGCTCTGCTGCCCCCGCCCCTCTCTTC
>NW_015647048.1:479348-482999 GCF_001515625.1 Sinocyclocheilus rhinocerous
CCCGCCGGAAAACGTGTATTTTACCCCCGGAATGCGATTTTTACAGGGGAACCCTCCTCGAAACGCGATTGGACTAGTTTTATTGCGAAAACCTGGCAACCCTGTTTATTAGTGCCACCTGCTGTCAAGTGAGTGCGTCTCATTCAGACCTGCTGTTTTTGTTTCGTGCAGATGTTTTATGTAGCAAATAAATAAATGACACCTAAAGTCAGACCATTCTGTTTTTGTTTTAAATCCTGAAATTAATCTAAATCAAATCAAAAACAACTGCCCGTGCAGATCATGATTAAAATGCAGTGGTTGCCTCTAATTTCAAATGGCTAGATATTTTTGTTTAAAGCCAGTTTGTTTGTTATAAAGCAAATAGCCAATAAATACATTTGCTTAAAAATCAGTATCAGTATCCGAATCCAATTTGCTAGTTAAAAAAAAAAGAAAGAAAGAAAAGAAAATCAGAATTCTGAATCAGCTATGATCGGCGCATCCCTAATTAAAATTCTAAGTAAAAGGCTTCAAATTTGAAGTACAATCTGGGATGTCTTTTTCTATCAATTCTTCAATAGGTAGATCTTGTCTTTCATAAAGGCCGAGGTCAGGGATCTTGGGCCTAAAAAGGTTGGTGACCACTGGTCTAAAGCAATCATGAGTAGCAAATCTAAACCAATGTGTACTTCACAATCACTCTCAATCAACTGGAGATCTGCAGCATCAGTCATTACTGATGTCCAGTGAGAGATATACAGACAAAAACTTGTTTTGTTGAATTAGTGGCGTATTTAAATATAATTTGTACATTTTCTTACGATCTAGTTACTCCCCATTGATGGTTAAGTATTCAGGGTCCAGGCACCAAATGTGTTGGAAAACTATTATGTTTGTCATGTGGGTGTCAGACTGTAAATGGCGAAGCCCCAAAACTCTGTAGGTCCCACCCACTACCCAGGTGTTCCTACACACATCCATGCAGTAACTAGGTGCCGCTATAATAATCACATGTACTTTTTTCAAAGCAACAAAAATGGCTGCCAGCAGCAAATCAAATTTCAGCAGCTACTAGGTACCAATATGTGAAAAGCTGATCATTATGAAATTTGCTATATCCATTTCTGTCATCAATGATTTTTTATTAGCATTTAACAGTAGCCCTTATACATATTACAAACATGCAATAAGAGACAAACATAAACATACTGGCACAGTGGAAAGATGACAAACAATAAAGCAAGAGATGAAAGAGAGAAAAAGACAACTAATTTAACATTGTTTAGGGGTCGACCTTCGTGCTTACTTTTTTCTAAAAATCATGATTCATTTTAAATGAATTCATAAGAATTAGCTGCGTTTTCCCCTGAGATTTGATTGGACGTACACTGAATTTAAGCAGACAGTATACAGGTAGATGTGTGTCAGTGAGCTTTTGTGTGCAGCCGATCTCTGGGCATCCTCAGGCGAGAGGTTTACTGAGATCTCCGAGTAGTCTGCTCTGATATATAAGGCACTATGTGCATCAGTGTTTAGTACAATATAACATGGTTTTAAGTGCCTTTTATAAATTATTACCATGCAATACAAATATTAAAGGGGTCATCGGATGCCCATTTTCCACAAGTTGATATGATTCTTTAGGGTCTTAATGAAAAGTCTATAACATACTTTGGTTAAAATGTCTCAATGGTAGTGTAAAAAACACCCTTTTTACCCTGTCAAAATCAGCTCTGTTTTCAGCACGCTGTTCTAGTCCATGTTGCTTTAAATGCTAATGAGCTCTGCTGCCCCCGCCCCTCTCTTCCTTGGGGTGATGAGCCATACTGTTTACTTTAGCCGCATTTAGCCACGGAACTTGCTAACTAGCACGTTATTAGGAAAATCAGTATCAGTATCCGAATCCAATTTGCTAGTAAAAAAAAAAAGAAAGAAAGAAAAGAAAATCAGAATTCTGAATCAGCTATGATCGGCGCATCCCTAATTAAAATTCTAAGTAAAAGGCTTCAAATTTGAAGTACAATCTGGGATGTCTTTTTCTATCAATTCTTCAATAGGTAGATCTTGTCTTTCATAAAGGCCGAGGTCAGGGATCTTGGGCCTAAAAAGGTTGGTGACCACTGGTCTAAAGCAATCATGAGTAGCAAATCTAAACCAATGTGTACTTCACAATCACTCTCAATCAACTGGAGATCTGCAGCATCAGTCATTACTGATGTCCAGTGAGAGATATACAGACAAAAACTTGTTTTGTTGAATTAGTGGCGTATTTAAATATAATTTGTACATTTTCTTACGATCTAGTTACTCCCCATTGATGGTTAAGTATTCAGGGTCCAGGCACCAAATGTGTTGGAAAACTATTATGTTTGTCATGTGGGTGTCAGACTGTAAATGGCGAAGCCCCAAAACTCTGTAGGTCCCACCCACTACCCAGGTGTTCCTACACACATCCATGCAGTAACTAGGTGCCGCTATAATAATCACATGTACTTTTTTCAAAGCAACAAAAATGGCTGCCAGCAGCAAATCAAATTTCAGCAGCTACTAGGTACCAATATGTGAAAAGCTGATCATTATGAAATTTGCTATATCCATTTCTGTCATCAATGATTTTTTATTAGCATTTAACAGTAGGCCTTATACATATTACAAACATGCAATAAGAGACAAACATAAACATACTGGCACAGTGGAAAGATGACAAACAATAAAGCAAGAGATGAAAGAGAGAAAAAGACAACTAATTTAACATTGTTTAGGGGTCGACCTTCGTGCTTACTTTTTTCTAAAAATCATGATTCATTTTAAATGAATTCATAAGAATTAGCTGCGTTTTCCCCTGAGATTTGATTGGACGTACACTGAATTTAAGCAGACAGTATACAGGTAGAGGTGTGTCAGTGAGCTTTTGTGTGCAGCTGATCTCTGGGCATCCTCAGGCGAGAGGTTTACTGAGATCTCTGAGTAGTCTGCTCTGATATATAAGGCACTATGTGCATCAGTGTATAGTACAATATAACATGGTTTTAAGTGCCTTTTATAAATTATTACCATGCAATACAAATATTAAAGGGGTCATCGGATGCCCATTTTCCACAAGTTGATATGATTCTTTAGGGTCTTAATGAAAAGTCTATAACATACTTTGGTTAAAATGTCTCAATGGTAGTGTAAAAAACACCCTTTTTACCCTGTCAAAATCAGCTCTGTTTTCAGCACGCTGTTCTAGTCCATGTTGCTTTAAATGCTAATGAGCTCTGCTGACCCCGCCCCTCTCTTCCGTGGGGTGACGAGCAGACTGTAAACTTCAGCTGCGAAACTGACTAACTAGCACATATTAGGAAAGGCGATTTACAAAGATTCATAAAAAACCCTTATACTCACTTCTGTAGATGAAGCTGGATCACAAATGATTCGCGCGAACTTAAACGCATTTAGGTAGATCGGGGATCGGCGCATTTCCATCAAAAACGAAAGTAACGTTAATCCTCTGCGTCTTCAGCGGCTCAGATGTCGGGAGTAAATGACGACTGCTATGTTCATTATTACATCCAACAACAAAACAGCGCAATCGCTTAGGAGACATTCTTGACTTCCCCTGCACCAGAGTCGACACAATGGCGGACAGCTCACAGCTCACTCAGGGCGGGTCTAAGGTAAGACGCC
>NW_015647048.1:486334-513677 GCF_001515625.1 Sinocyclocheilus rhinocerous
TTTTTCTGTCAATATGGGGTGCTGTGTGTACATTAATGAGGAAAAAAAATTAACTTAAATGATTTTAGCAAATGGCTGCAATATAACAAAGAGTGAAAAATTTAAGGGGGTCTGAATACTTTCCTTACCCACTGTATATATATGTTTATGTTTATATTTTTATTTATGTACATGTATATATTAATATTAATACAGAACAAAAGTTTTTTTGTTTTTGTTTTTGAGCAACTGGGATGGTGCCCCCCTGGGAGTTGGTGCCCTATGCAAACTTCGTACTCTGCGTATAGAGAGCGGCGGTACTGTTGCCTACACCTACTCTGGCATAGAAACAATGGCGGACTGTTGACAGCTCACTCAGGGCGGGTCTGTGCTAAAACACCAGTGTTCGTTAATAGTCGTGGGAGGGGCCTTGGCCTGTGTGACATACATCAGGCCAGAATCTGGGAATGGCTTGATCTAAGAAAGTGTGTATTGTTTTTGGGGATTAAAAAAAAAAAAAAAAACACTGGGTGGATTTTTATCATTTATAGGGTGGATGTGTACAGACACTTCCAACACATTTATGTGCAAACAACAACAAAAGTGAATTTTGCATCCAATGACCCCTTTAAGGACATTTTTATAGTCAATTAGGCAAATTCACTAAGTAGCATATTTGCACTAGAAGATATAGTCCCGAAAAATAAAGTATGGGAGAATGCACCATTAGACAAAAATAATCCCAACATCAGGATGTGCTTTTTTCCGTATGTTGCCAAGTAAGTCCTGCTAGCTAGCTAAATGCTAACCATAGCTAGCTACATAGATCAGCTGAATCAAAGTTTAACATTTTACAGAGTATAAAGTGGTGTAAATGATACATTAGCCTTGATTCTTCTACATTATGGGCAGACTGGTGGAACTGTTTTTCTCGTCTGCAGTCGCGTGTCAAACAGGGAGAGAGAACAAACCAGCTCAGTCTCGGCCAGACACAGACTTATAAACATTTAATACTTAATATGGCTTCCAGCCATGCAAGCAAACTCAGAGAGAGCACACATATCTGGGACGAGAAACCAGTTGACAAATGTGTTGAGCACAGGCAGTATTTGCAAACATGCATGAAGGTTATTGAATTAAGAATGGGGCTGCTGGATTACATTTGAAGATAGGAGCGTTTTTGAAAAATGTATTTAACTGTTGCAAAATATTATCTCCAAATATGTTAGCAATTAGCTGTTTTGTGTTTTGAAGCTAGAAAGTGCTACTAAAAAGAATGGGTGGCGCCAGGGCAGGATTTCCAGACCTAAGCCTTGTATGTTTTCAATGAAGGCCCAGTTGATTTTCTTTTTTTATTACTTTGTCTATTCTAATAAATTTCCATGCTTTGTAATTTGTGTCACTGACTAAATAATTAAGAGCTGCAGATCTGCTGATGAGCATTCAGTCAGGGTTTTACAAGGTCAAAAATTGTCAAAAATACAAATATATAAGTATCCATATTACACAATTGCATACTTATAGAACACATTTTATTAATGCTCAAGGTGTACTATATGTTCTTCATCAAATGTAGTACATACAGTACTACTTTGAAATTAATTCAATTCAGGTGTATGAACAACTGGTCTGTGGATGACTCAAGTCTCACAAAAGAGGATAGGTGCTCCGTTTGTAATGTAAATTACAATTAAAATATCATTATGTGGTTTTAATGTACCATTTGTATCACAAGTACTTTCTTTGGCGAGATGTCTTATAGTCTGTTTTTAAAGGTTCTTGAATTTTTATATTTATTCTGCTCTCACAATGTAAAAAACAAACATAGCATTCTGTCTTGTAATCTGCTCAACCAATATTCCATGAACTCACTTATATTCCACTGGACTACACTTAAGCTCTTATTTATCAATCATTTGTGCCTTTTAATAAATTTTCATTGCAGGAAAGCCTTGCAATCAGAGATAATATCATGTTGAGACGGACCGTCTTGGGTTACGCATGTAACCAGGGTTCCCCGAGAGGGAACAAGACGCTGCGTCCACTAGTGGACACTATGGGGGACTGCCGCCAGCAGGACCGGTGTCTGAAGCACGTGTGAAACAACTCCAATCCCATTGGCCCACATAGTCCTTGATGTCACAGAATACGTCACTAACTTACTTGTCTGAAGGAGACGTGAAAACAGGCAAGTCCTAGGCATGGCGATAATAATAATACATTTATATAGCGCTTTTCTAAACACTCAAAGCGCTTTACATTGTGAGGGGGGATCTCCTCATCCACCACTAGTGTGCAGCATCCACCTGGATGACGTGACGGCAGCCATAGTGCGCCAGAACGCCCACCACACACCAGCTTATTGGTGGAGAAGAGACAGAGTGATTAAGCCAATCAGTATATGGGGATGATTAGGAGGACATGATGGTCAGAGGGCAATGGGCAAATTTGGCCAGGATGCTGAGGTCACACCTCTACTCTTTTCGAAAGACATCCTGGGATTTTTAATGACCACAGAGAGTCAGGACCTCGGTTTAACGTCTCATCCGCGAGAGCTGCAGAGTGATTGCTGCTGGCAGTGTCTCGGGGAACCATGGTTACATGCGTAACCCGAGACATTCCCCTTGATCCAAAGCAGCATGCAGGGCCCAGGGGGACTGCCCACTTAAAAAACCCCTAGGAAGGGGGGGCAGCCCAGCCCTACTACCTGACTACACTTAAACTGCCCCTATTATGCAATTTTTAAGATTCCTGATATTGTTTTGGGAGTCTCCTACAATAGGTTTACATGCATGCAAGCTCAAACAACCCTTTTGTTTTCTCAAAATATGCATTTAATGTCACCTCATTTTCCAACAATTCTCAAACGATTCGTTCGAAGCAGTTCTAAGATTCAGAAGATTCTAAGATATTTCTGCCTTTCGCGTAACCAGACTAAATCAAGCCTCTTAGTAGCGTGCGCCATTACCTCCGGCATTTACCCGCATATGGGTAAACGGGTTGGAGCTAGGTTGGGAAGATTCAGTGCTCACACTTTCATCACCATCACCAGCCACATCCACGTCCTTACTCTCACTAGATGAGCCCAATGTAGCGCTATCCACGGAATCAGATGACCCAAGAGAAAGAGCGTCTGAATCCCACCGAGCGCTCGAGCTCGCAGCAGAAGGTCCATATCCTTCTCAAACTTTTCTGCAAGCTCAACCTGCGAACCGCACGATCTGAGTCTACGTCGTGCCTCGGCAGCAGTAGGACTCGAGCTGCGAGATGCAGATGCTTGTCCCTCATCCCTCGAAAAGAGGGACAAACGCGAACAGAGCTTTCTCATTGAGAATTTCTCACAATGAGCGCATTCAAGACACATAATGCATAGATCGTGTGTGTCCCCGGGTGTCATAAAACCTCGGACACGGAGGCACACACTTTCTAAAATGCTCACTTGCCTTGGTTTTCTCCATAACGTCTTCACACGCACTGTCAAAAAAACGGCTCCTGAAGACAACAAAATTTGGTGACGTCACTGGCTATGTGGGCCAATGGGATCGGAGTTGTTTCACACATGCTTCAGACACCGGTCCTGCTGGCGGCAGTCCCCCACAGTGTCCACTAGAGGACGCAGCGCGAGTTCCCTAGAAGGGCAACACTGGTATCACAATGAATGAGAGAAATTGAAATGCCCAATATCGTGGCTCTAGTAAAGTAAGTCCCGCCTTAAAACAAATAAAACAAATAAAACAGCCAATCACCAATCTGGAAAATCAACACCTTCTCTTATGATAACTTTTGCTCCAAACTGCACATGTGCAGTTGTATTTTTTGTTCAAATATTGTCTGTTCAACAAGGTTTCACAGGGTGCAAATCTGTTTGCTAATATCCAATGGGTCAATAAATTTAACTGATTGTGATGCTATCAAGTTTGTACAAAGTATGTGTTTTATTCAATTATTATATTTACTGATATATTTTTTGCTTTCACATTTGATAAAGTTGCTGCCAGTCAGGTTTCAGAACTAAAAACTCCATTTATTTTCTCAATAGGGATATTGATTTTAACATTAACTGATAAACCTTTAAGGGCAGGCCTGTTGTGAGTTCTGAGGTTTTTAACTGATTGTATGTGCTTTTGTCAAACCCATCTATTCACATTAATTAAACTTATTTTTAAAATAATCATGTTTAATAGTGGAAATTTGTGGATAAAAACTACATTACCCATGATGCTGTACAGAACATTCCACCAATCAGAGAGTTGCAGTGAGTAAAGTGCGCCAAAAGAGACCCATGCCATAATCGAGCCTCCTATGCTTTCAAAACACTTTTAAATTAATATGTTTATATTTCAATTTTAAATTTGATCCGCAATGTTTCATGGAATTATAGTTATTTCCCTTTTATAATTATAGTTCTTTCTTGTACTGTACCTTTGTCTTTGTGTCTAATTTACTTTTTTGCTTCAAATCAATGGTTGTACGATCCATATGGGAAAAACAAATGGGAAAAATGCTTCCGGAAGAAGCGCCACTGAAAAAGTAGGTGGGCACTAATGCACTCTAGAGGAAGCAAAGTGGAAACTCATTGGCCATTGGCTCAAGTCCAGAAAGACAGATAGAACAATAGCTCTCTTGTTTTTTTCTATATTTGCGTCTCTACAGAGATGAGCTATGGCTGGTAGACAAAGCTCAAGGAATAGTTTATATGGAGCAGGATAGGATGCTCAGGAGACAGAAAAAGAGAGAGCGAGGAAGAGGAATAGATATGTCTCCTGAGACTGGAGCTGCTTTGAATATCTAATGACACTTTGGCTTTAACATGGACACGCTGAGACTGTGGCACACATTCATATACACATTCATAATAACAATGCCAAGTGCAAGATAACTCCAGTACTTTCGAATTGTTGAATTGATGAATTCATCAATGATGAGTTCATTGACTCGTGACACTAAAAAAACACTAGCGGAGGCCAAAGATCCTTCAGCCTGTCAAATGGTATTTTCTTGTATTCCAATAATATTTCGAACTTCAAATTTTTTTGAATGCATATGAATTTGATTGATTAAAAAAGTTCCTATAATAGCTAAATAAGATTTGATTTGATATTGTAACCTTTAATAGAATATTAAATATTTTGCTAACAAAATGAAACATTTGATAATTTGCAGTTGGAGTCATACATGTTTAATGTGTGCATCCACTAAGCTTCATATTACTGGCCAGTTGACGACTTATAATGTCAGACTGAGCTCTGGTCTATAGCTCTCTGTGTGCCAGTCACATTAGACTCCTCTCTTCTTAAACAGACATTCAAGCACTAGAACGGAGAATATGAAATTGAAACGAAGTAAACTATAGCACTTAAAGATCGGTATACATTTAAAGGTAGACTGGAGTACTTACACTTTTACTGGAGTATTATTTCATAAGTGTGTCTGCACTTTGATTTGTGTACTTCATAGACCACCATATAGTGCATTAACGTTTATCAATAAACCTCTCGCAAATGGATCCTCAGCCAGTGGGTTCATCAGATCCATTACACATTTAAACAATTTCCCAAAACTTACTTGTTCTGTATTAGACTCTAAATGCATATTTCACTCTCAAAAGATAATGGGAGGAGTTCACTGAATTTTTCCTGTTGATAAGGCTGTATATGTGAACTTTTTAAATGTAAATCGGATTTTCAAATGTTTGATTTAAAAATGTTTGAATGGAAGATTTTTCAGATTAACTTTAATTTATAGTTCACCTTAGAAATAGTTCACCAAAAAATAACAATCTGCTGAAAATGTACCTCGCGCCATCCAAAATGAAAAAGTTTGTTTCTTCATCAGATTTGTAGAAATGTAGCATTGCATCAGTGTCTCAGCAATGGATGCTCTGCAGTGAATGGGTGCCGTCAGAATGAGAGTCCAAACAGCTGATAAAAACATCACAATAATCCACAAGTAATCCACACCACTCCACAAAAGACAAAAGAAACTAATCCATCATTAAGACATTTGAACTTTAAACCATAATTACTGGCCAAAATATGAGTCCATAATCCATAATAACACTTCCTCCAGTGAAAAAGTCCATCTCCTGTTCTCTCTCACATCAAAATCCAGCCACATATTTGTTTAGAGCTGTTTTGAACTGTTTCAGCTTGTAAACGGTGCTTGATCTGTGCAGATTTCTCTCCTGATTCAGATGAGACAACTTTGTCACTGTTATTATGGATAGAGAACTCACATTTTAGCCAATAGCAGTTAAAGTTAAAAATGTCTTAATAATGAATTTGTTTCTCACAAACACACAGCTTTTCACTTCACAAGATGTTAACTGATGGACTGGAGTGCTGTGGATTACTTGTGGATTATTGTGATGTTGTTGTCACTGTTATTATGGATAGAGAACTCACATTTTAGCCAATAGCAACGGTTTGAAGTTAAAAATGTCTTAATAATGAATTTGTTTCTCACAAACACACAGGGGGTGAATACATTTTCAGCAAATTTTCATTTTTGTGTGAACGATTCCTTTAAGCTTAATCCTTATTGGTGCAGCCTATAATAATGATTTATTTTGAGCCATCTTCTTTAAACTGGATAAGCGTGCTTTGTAACAGCTTACAACTCCACAAAGAAGTATCTGTTAAAAGCTTATGCTGGTGACCTTGAGGAGCTGTATCCCTGAGCGTTTATGTGGAGATGGACAGCTGTTGCATTTCCAGCCTCCCTGAGGACAGCAGCGGCTGAACCAACAGGATGCTGAAACCATCCGCAGAAACTCAATCCTCAGCCGGGCCGGAGCCAGAACCCCACCGACGCCGAGTGCTTTCAGGGGTAAACATTCCTATCCCAGCCCCCTCTGGGGAGCACTTCTACCATCCTACCCCGGCAGAAAGACACCCTCTCTGGGGACGCAGCGCTTCAGCCCTGCACCTCGCGGTGGGAAAACAGCCCATCGGGTAGGGGTTCAGTATGAGGAATGTTGGAGGGTGCAAGCATTCTTCCTGGGGAAGACAGCAAGTCCTGCGGGACACATTCCTATAGCCATCTCTCTCTCTCTCTCTCTGCAGTTCTGCATTAGCACAATCAATAGTCCAATCACTTCAGGGACAAGGGTGGATCCATCAGCCCATTCCCATAACGCAATGCAGTGGTCATGATTTAAGTGCACAGAGAGGTGTTAAAGCTCCTCTGGACCAGGCCGAGACGACGGCAGCCATTGATCGAGGTGACACTGCCTCTGTCTTTGTGTCTCATTCTCTCATGAAAATCGGAAATTTGTTTTTCCCACCCTTAGTCGGGGTTCCCTGTAGCACTATTCACGAAAAAGTATCAAATATATTCTACCTGATATAAGGAGCACAACAAAATATTACAAAGACAACATGTCTTTATTGCATTGTATTCTCTGGCAACACACACAAGAGACACACACACACACTTTTTTTTTTTTTTTAAGTTAACTATAATAACCCTATTGGTTTTGTCTAACAAATCTGTCACCGGATGAATCTGTGATTACTGAACTGTCAGTAAGTTAGGACTATTAGTGATTTGCAACTGGAAATGAACCAAGAGCTGTTACTGTGTTTTGTTCTCTTAAGACTCGCAAGACTCGCAGTCAGTCTAATTACTGCACGTCATTTGTGAAGAAAATGAAGCTGAATGAGTGTGTTCAAGTCTTTTTGTGCTGAATTTAATCTGTGAGAACATCAGAGAGAGTGAATGTGAGCTCCTCATTGCAGCGTGGTTTTAATAAACCTGCTTTCACCTGCACACTTCTGCTCTTCTTCAGATATGCACCGTTCCCAAATGACTATTACATTCTTCTTTTTGGCCTCCACAGGGAGCTCATTTAAACCACCGTCTCAAGTATTGAACAATTAAGACTTATTTGTCAGAGAAATAGGGGTTTTTAATGAGGGGCTGCTCTGATGGCAGAAGTCAGCAAAGGGAGTCGCTGATCAAATCCAGCCAAATCAATTACGCAGAAGTACTGAATTACAAAAGCCCAATCTCCAACCTAGGGTTACATTCTTCTTTTTGGCCTCCACAGGGGGCTCATTTAAACCACCGTCTGAAGTATTGAACAATTAAGACTTATTTGTCAGAGAAATAGGGGTTTTTAATGAGGGGCTGCTCTGATGGCAGAAGTCAGCAAAGGGAGTCGCTGATCAAATCCAGCCAAATCAATTACGCAGAAGTACTGAATTACAAAAGCCCAATCTCCAACCTAGGGACCAAACCAAAAACGTTTGTGTCGAAGTTGTCTGTGTAGAAGTTTACTCCAAAGAGACAAACTGCAATAAAACATTGGATGCAAATAATAATGAAGCCGTCAGATCTGAGTGCCATCTACTTTGTGTTAAAGGCACAAAAGAAGATATTCTGAAGAATGTGGGTAACTAAACAGTTGATGGTAACCTTTGACTTCCATAGTTTGGAAAAAAGGGAGTCAATGGCTACCGTCAACTGTTTGGTTATGCACATTCTTCAAAATATATTCTTTTATGTTCAGCAGAAGAAAGAAACTTAATATAATAATATAATTTCAATATAATAATATAAAGAAACTCAATATAATACCATCATTTTCAGTTTTGAAATAATATCAAGTCTGCATCTATCTTCCTTTTAAGATCGCTATTTTATATTTTATTCAATGGTATGTAATAAATATATAATTGTTAACATTATGTTCAAGTATATGTTTGATACAATACTGTCAATATGGACAGTTTTGCTCTATTTTGCCAAGCACTGCATCTCTCGATCAACACAGTGGTGTTTTGTTGATTTTGATGATTCAGCGTTTATGAGCGAAAATGGGTGCGTCATTGATTCAGTAAGCCATTCATAAACATACTGTAGTTTCTAAAGTTGACACTGCATACTAGTATACTACTCTTACTATTTTTAGCATATTTTTATAACAGAAATAGCAGTAGTAGTGGAATGCTAGTACATGATTCAGAAATCGGCAAGTCACTTGATTCATTCCTGAATGAATCAGCCGTTCTGAATGAATCGGTTGAGTTAGTGAATCAGTGACTCACTCATTAAGTCACCACCTACTGCTGGTTTTACTTTAATATTTAAATATCATTTTATAGTTCTATATTTAGTATATTTTACATTTAAAACATTAATCTCTTAACATAATTTAAGCAAATGTAACTGCAGTGTAAATGAATTCATGGCATTTCTGAGCTGCATTGTGTGGCACTTCTGCAGCGCAAAGATGGATTTTGTGTTAGTATATAGTATTTAATTATTCTAATTGCATTTATTGACTAAATATATGAATTTAGGTGAAAGATGATGCATACATTTAATAACGTTAGAAAATCTGCCCTTATAAAAGTAAAAAAAAAATGTTCCTGGAAATCAATTTAGGAGGGAACATTTTGTCCCTTAATGGAAATGTTTATTTTTTTGTCACCGGTTTTGGATTATTTTTAGTTTTTTTTTATCCTGGCTTCACGAATCCTGCAAAGTGTCCTCCTTTTTGGTGTTATAAAAATGGTAACTATTCAGTATTCAAACATAAAAAAGAGAGATGTTTAGCTACATACAACATTATTAAATACATGTCAACATTTATCAGTCAATGTTCCAAATTCTGACCATTTTAAAGCTAACTCTCCTGTATAATACACATTCTGAAGGGGGTTGTCCAATTAATTTTTGCATCTGCACAGTTTAAAAATTGTCTGTATGACTCGTGCATCATGCAATTCTAGAGCCTGAAGTGATGTTGTGTGTGTACTTTAAAGAAGTATCTATATAGCGTGGTTATTATTTACCTGTGAGGTGACACTGATGACTCTTGTGTGGAGTGAGAGTGTTCAGGAGCTCAAACACCTGCTCTTCCTCCTCCTCTTCCTCCCCTTCAGGACAGATCTGGCTCCTCAGATGGTCATTTCCTTCATTCTTTGGCTCAATCTCAGCAGCAGCAGCATCTGGATCTGATGGACCAAGCGTAGCAGGAGGAGAGATGATCATCAATAGTTTAAGATCTATTCTCACATTATCCCAGAAGACAAACAGACGTATTAAAACAACATTCACAGAGATCATTTTTCAGCAATAATTGCATTGATTGTATCTGCATTACTTTTTATTAGCAAAATAAAAAAAACAAACATTGATTTTGTTCAGTATGAGCAGGCGACTGAAGGTAATTGTATCTACCAGCCACAGTGGCAGACAAATTGTCATGGATTGGCCTTTGACAACAACAATGCATTCTTGTTGTAAAGCGTTTGATAGTGTATTGAGGAAGTGGAGAAAGAAAAGCTCCATGTGTTTGATTGACTGTTCATCTCAAACATATGCAACCATATGCATATGCACAGAAAACATTATAGAAAAAAAACCCACTGATGAGCTGAAAACACCAGCAAACATGTTAGCGATCTCTAGATATTCTGCTCAAATAAACGTGTAATACAGCCAGTCTGTTTTCTTTCACACAGTTTGCTGCGACTAAATCCATGAGCAGTCCATGCCCATTGATGTTCTCTTAATTTGTGCTTATGTGAAAGTGCAATAATTCTGATGAAATGTAGGGGAAAAAATGTAAACACAATAATTGTGATTAACAATCGTGAATCGCAGAATAATCATGATCAACCGTTTAACAATTATCCAGCAGCCCAAATATAGGCTACTATCAGCTGGTCATTATTGCAAAAGCATGTGCGAATATAATGAATACAAACACTACAGTCTACAATCAGCCTGCCAACCAGATTTGGCAGGGCACTCGCAGCATGTCGAATTAACTAGTTTGTACTCATTATCTTCTATCAAGTTTTCTCTGAACAAGAGAAAGACAATTGCTAATATATCTGCAAGCAGAGATGACGGGTCCAAGCCATGGTGGCATCAGGAAAATGGTGCACAGTGGGCACATGCAACCCCTAAATAATGCATATTACTATCTTAGAATAATAGTATGTACCCTTAAGGCAATAATATGGACCCTTACGATACTAAAATAAATGGTCAGGTGATCTTGTTGACAAACAAACCAGACAGGACAGTAGTTGGTGTGAAAAATGGTGTTTAAAAATGGTGTATTGACGTCTTTCCGCGGTTGAAACAAGATACCTACTGATGTTCATTCATGTTTATTTCGCACTATAACTAGTAAAGATGAAGTGATGATCGGTTCACGTGCCGCTTGAACTGAGGCGCTACAGCAATCTGTCACAACACATTAAAGAGCCACAAAACGGTATTTATTGCTTTCATCAGACTCAACAGGCCCTTCAACTATCAGTTCACTCTTTGCAACAGAGCTCTGAGAATCTGTTCCTCAAGGATGTGGCATCTATCTAACGGATCACTGTCTCAAAGCACAACAATAGCAGCATCTTGGTAAGAATGTTTTCAGCAACATGTGATGTGATTTCAACTGTAGTCTACTTGAGTAATAGTGTTTAATTTTGTATTCATTCTGTCGTATGACAACTGGTACTTACTCAAAACCTGGCTGCTCAAATACTCTCCAGCAAGAGAAATTGCAATTATTTCTGCACGCATCTCATTACGTCTGCTTGGCAAACTGATTCATTGGCACTCAGAAAAATGAGTTTCCTGCATCCTTCTATTATTTCACCACAGTCTGATGAACTGACAGCTGATAATTCGTGGTAAAACTAAACTAATATAATGCCTTTCGAGATATTTTTTCTGTGCATTAATGACATTTTGTTGTTGTTGTTTTAACCTTTGTTTAATCAGAAGAGGCTGAACTGTTTAGAAGATTGATAGCTGTTTGACAGGTGGATTTTACAAGGTTTGTCCTAAAGCTCTTTCAAAATTCAAGCAGGACAACATGGACCTACTGAAAGTATTATATATGCATATGCATAGCTAGTTTCTTGAGATGGCAAGTGGAAAATTTGCTAGAGATTTGGATTTGATGGTTACAGTGCTGAATAAAGACTTCATCATATGGATTCAGAATATTTGGATTACAGTGCATGAATAAAACTGATTACTTTTATGATCATTTTCTGGTGCTTTTGTGTATTTTATGGTCATTCTTTGTGTGTCCCATGGCAAACAAAATAAATATTACATGAAAAGTAATTATAAAATGATTACAGAACTTCGATTCCTTTTAAGATTTTAAAGTTTAGCCATGATTAAAATTATGTAATCATTTAAAACGAGTCGGCAGCAGAAGTCGCACAGAGCAGAATGAAATTTTATAATATCAAATTAAATACATTTGCATTTAATCATAAATACAATATAATTAACTTATTAATTCCACGAATTAAACATTCATATATTAAATAAGAATTTCTTAACATTTTGTATGTCTGTAAAGTTGTTAATTCATTAATAATTTATGTTTTAGATGCAGTCAATATGTCGATCCTGTACGTTTTAGGGTCTATGCAAATATAAGTAAGTGCACATGTGGCAGAACCACATTTCACGCAAAATACACCTGAATACTCATGCAATCACGTTGTTGCATCATCAGATTAAGGATGTTGCAGTTAAAGTTTATACTACATAACTGTATATTTACTAAGTTTTACTCAAATTTGGTGAAAGATGAGTCAAACATAAGCCAACTGTGAATTAACTCAGTGATAGTTGACCTGCACCGAGCTGTTATTTTTAAGATTATTTTCAACCTACCAGCTGTAAGGTTTGAACTTTAACCATCCTTGTGCGAGAATCCTCTAGAGACGCTGTCATTGACGTGCACTGCAGTGAGACAGATCAATAACGGGACGTTTGAGGATCTGACCGCTCTCCTGCAATACACACGAGCCGCCACACAAACTCACTGAAACACAATCAAGTACTTACACAATCTCCTTGGTTCTCCATTTATAACATCAAGTCACACTCTGAAACCTTCATTGCTTTTCAAGTAACAAACTCTGTCCAACAAGACAAACGTACGCAGATCTCACACTGTCCTGTGCTGATAGCAGATCTTTAAATATACACTTCTGTTGTGCGTCACTGGTCATGTCATTCATCCTACTGTTGTACAATAAACAAGGGATAATGTGCAGTCAGTCATTATCACATAATAAACCCTGACAAGGTGATCATGACCCCAAAACGGAGGACAAACTCTATCAAGAAAATATAAAATGCAAATACTGTATATATTCCTGTGAAAGTGAACATATAGAGCTTGAAAAGTGTATGCAGTTTTATCAATACGGCAAATGCCATGAATAAGAGATTTCTCTTCCCCTCCTTTATCTAATTCCCCCAGCAGCAAGTTCATTTTGTATATCGATCTTCTTTCTCTAATCGGTCCACACACACAGTCTAATGCACTCCTCGACTCATATTCTCTTCCAAAAGACAGCACAAATCAGAGCAGAGAAAATAAAGGCAAGTAAGAAAGAGAGAGACGACGGGATGTGTGTGGTTGTAATGAGGCACAGGCAGAATACAGCTGAAGACACTGATCCCAGAACAGCAGCGTTAATTCAGAGACAATGCACTCATGCTGTTGCTTACTGCACATTATCAGTGAACTGTATGTACACTTCTGCATTTCGCCTCGGTCAGCTCAGTGACATCTGGTGCAGCACCGGAGGTCTTTTTCTCTCAATGCTGCTCGTGCTGTTAGGACGACTAGGAGGACATTACTTTTCACACTTTTTTAAAAATACGTTTCCAGAAATGAAATGAATGACGTGCATCACTCTATGAGACTGTCGCATATAAAATAAAGTATGAGGCCTTATCACATTTATTGCTGATTAAGCATAAATTAATGACATAAATTACGATGCATTGAAAGTAAACATGAATGAAAATTTTTTTATGTAAAGAATAGCATAATTTACTTGTCTATCAATAATACTGTGTAGAGCCAGTTAATATGATGACAGATAGATAGATAGACAGATAGATAGATAGATAGATAGACAGATAGATAGATAGATAGATAGATAGATAGATAGATAGAATAAAAAATAAAATTCTACTTGCCCACTATCTGGAAAATTGTGATTTTATTCTGAAATGGCATATTATTTAAACCAAAAATATAACTGATCACCAATTCTAATAGTCAATATAAGTATAATAATCAATTATAATAGCTTAATTCCAAAATGCTTTTATTTTCTGTAATGATCTCTTTTTTCTGCCTTTTTACTTTACAGTTTCTGCTCATAAGTTTACATACCCCTTGCAGAATATGCAAGCTATTAATAATTTTAGAAAAATAAGAGAGATCATAACAATGGCAGCACAATACATTAAGAGTGAGGGGTGTAAACTTTTGAAACGTTTGTTAAATTGTGTAAATTCAGTAATTATTTTGTATTGTGGACTATATGTAGACATCTGTGAAACAGCTTATTCAGAACAGTACTAAATAAAAATAACATGCCATTTTTATGCTCCCTCTTATTTTGTTAGAATTATTAACATATTCTGCAAAAGGTAAAAGTATTGGTAGAACTGCATCTTTAAGTCCTGTTTTCTGACATCTTTTTAGACAACTCTCAAATATGAAATATCACAGTTTGAACATGCATTGCTGGGCTGAAATAGCAGTTGCTTTCATCATCCATTGTACTGTATTTATGTTTTCACAGCAGCGCTAACAGATGACAGGCTCGCAGGTACCATCATCCATATGAGCTTTAAAATAAACACACATGAGAGCCGACCTTTACATGAGACAAATGAAGCAGCAGATCGGCTGGACTCACTCATGACCTGATTACTGCTCACCTGCACTGAACGCCACATGCATGACAGGAGGCATTCATCTACTGAACCACCACAGCTCACATCCGCTCTATAGACATCCATATAACAGCACAAAGAGCTGCACTGCCACGTGCAAATCAGATTCATATATACATTATCCATCTGGGTTGACTTCCATGGCACACAGAAATGAGTAGGGACACATTAAGGCACATAATGGATCTCTAAAAAGTGAAGATGATCTCTGGGAGACATTTGCAAAAGTGCTGGAATCTTATACGAGCTAGCTAAATTAATTACATTCAAATTCAGTATAATGCTAATACATTTAACAGCTGCTGGTAGATTCAGTCTTGCATTCCTTGTCACTTCTCTTCAACTGAAAAGGTCAATATTAGCTGAAAAAACACACTGATGCACGCTGCAAAAAGCTCTTGCAGTGCAAATGCAGGCTATACAAGACGTGCTGCTGTCAGATGTCATTAATAATAATCAAACACAACTACACAACTCATTGTTCTTTGGATAACTTTAGCTTTAATAAGCTATCTACACTCAGATACTGAGAACCTTCAATGCTTTTTTGTGTATTTCTTGAAATTTGTTTCTTTATTCATCATTTTCTTACAGTTGACTTATCTTTACTTACTTAATTGAACACTGCTTGAAGGCTATGTGCCATTGTTTTCACTTATTATTAATTTGCATCAATATATAACGTTTTAAATAATTAAAAAGTTAAATGAGTTAAAATATCCTCAATTAATTGGTATCATGAAATTTCACTGTTATTGGTACCAGTTGCAAAAATTTTGGTACAGAGACAACTCTATATGGAACACATTCATTCTAGTAATGCATTGTTTAAAAAAAAAATATGCAAATTTGGAAAAATAGAGTGTCAAAGTGACGAACATCTTTGAGGAATAAATGAATTCAGTCCACGCTCAAGAAACTGCATTTGAATCTGTTTAGTGTATGTGTATAAAGGTGTTATCATTCTGGAATATGCAACCTCATGAGAGAAATGTTAAAATACTATGCCACAGCAACAGTATGTGTCATCTGCATTATTAGCATTATAAACCTCAAAATCCTTACAAATAGATTTTTTTATTTTGACTAGCAATATTTGTACTGACTGCATGGCCTCAGTGGAGCCGCATAGTTTCCTTATATTGCTTTGAAGTGTCTTGTATGGAAATTCTCTGACAGTTTGGAACATCATTTACCTTTGCATCAGCTGATTTGGATGTTTTAAACTCTGCTTTCTATTGTCAAACCCCAATCTGTATGTAAATCACACAACACATAGGTTTTACACATGCACAGAGCGTTCACTGCTGAAAGAACAGAATAAAACATTACCGGTTAAAACAGCAGACTGCCTGTGGCTCTGGTGCTCTTCTGACACATTGTCTTCTACTGTCACTGAGAAAGAGAATTTGACTGTTAGCCAACAGCAGAAAGACCCACTCTCATTAATATTGAAAAAAAAAAATAATAATACATATATATATATAGTTCTGTCTATATTTCCATTCTGATATAGAGCGATATCGCATGACTACGAGTGTGATATTGTTTTTATAAAACAGTTCAATGCCGCAAATAAATAAGAAACAAGAACAGTGTGTCTTAAAAATAAAAAAAACATTTTGTATGCGTAACTACTTCCTTCCACCATGGATTCAAATCTCAGTTTGCCAGTTTAACTGCTGAGCTCAAGCCTCTGTTGCAAATTCGAAAACGACACTTTAGAGCTAGTAACGAAGGAACGTTGAGTTGCTTCATTAAAAGCTTACTGAATTATTGTATTAAAAGCTCACTGTATTGAGTAGAGTATTATGAGAAAGAGATGGACTGAGCGAGTGTGATTACCTACATCTGATACAGCATTCATTCTTCAACTCAGTCTCATATTCACAATAAAACATTAGCTTGAATGTCTGCTGAGGAAAGCGATATCTTTGTTGTAGTATCCTTTCAACGGTTAAAAGATTTCCCATGAAAATGCTGGTCAATGCATTTGTTGGCTGCGTCTTACAAGGTGTTGTTGAAAGTAAAAATAATGTCCTTGTTTCAGTCCCTTTCAATTTAAAAGTCTTTACTACTGACTCACCCATAAAGCCAGTCTCTTGTCGCTATGTAATGTCACAACAATGTAACTAAAATCATCATCACTAACACACATATGGGTTTGATACCAAATACTATTATTAAATACTACTATTATTTATATAAAATATTATTTGTAATAGTATAAGATGTTTGTACAATAGGACATAAACACAACCAAAAAAACAAATAAGTTAAAAGTACAGTGCTCTGGTACAGCATTAAAGTTATATAAAAATATAAAGTTATGAAACTTAACTTTGCCTTCAGCCAAAACTCTTTGCGCTGGAACAAGTAATAGATTAATGAGACCAATAATTGCATGTTAGATTTACCCCAGAAAAATATGGCTCATGTTTATCCACAACATAGATGTTAGAGCATTCTATAATAACAGATAATTCCATATCTACTTCAGTCATAAAACTCTAGATGGCGCAGGTTGATAGGTCCTTTACATGCAATCGGCTGGCAATCACATAATTTAGTACATGGCACAAGCTGATTGGCCTCTGCTGCAGCCAATGAGATTAGCTTGCTCAACATTTAAATGTTCACTGTAACCCTCCACCTCCCCCAGCACCACCTGTCTAGATCTGCTGCAGGATGTATGCCTATTCATTCAGTACAATATCTGGTGTATCTGTTGGCAGTAGCAAGTCCATACTTGTTCTGTAGCAGCAGATATAGTCCACCATGACCAAATGCATTAACTCTGACATATGGATTAACGAGCTAAAACCATTCCGAGAGTTGTCATAATCGAAATATTTACTTATTTATTAAAATTTTACAAATTCCAAACTCACTCTGCAGTTGAAATAATGTTGTAATTTAGGCTTAGCAACATTAAATAACTTAGTATTTTGCTAGGTGGTTACAAAATGTAAGAATGGGAACAATCGTTTAAGAACGAGCCATTGAAAATCCATTTTTGTTGACCACTAATATGAATATTGATGAGGATGCAACCCCCTAATGGTGCTTCCTCAATGTATATGTATTGGTGCTTCCTCAATGTATTACGGTTACTTTGGTTGATGTGATTTCTAAAAAATAAAAATAAAAATCCTTTTATGTACGGTACAAATGGCACCTTTCCAGCCAACATGCAGCCTACAAATAAACCACATATAACCTACAAACATAAAACAATGTTATATGCCAATAAAGTGATTTTTACAGGTACCAGTGTTCCACCAACAGAGTTTGTGATGCAAAATGTGTCTGCCACTTCATTAGAGACTCATTCTCTACCCATTAAACAGGAAATGTTCCTCCTGTATGCCAGGTGTGGAAACCTAAATGGATTTTAGAATCAGGAGGAGAACAAAGACTCCCACCTGCTTCGTGAGAAATTAGGCGGTCTCCATTATACCTCCACTATCTGCACTTTCATTTCCTGGCACAGAGGAAAGGGACGCCTGACGAGACCTCCCCGCTGGTCTCTGGCACTGACTGACAGCCCAGAATGCTGCTTTGAAAAGCACCTTTAAAAAGAAGTCCTCCATCTGACACAATTAGGCTGAAAGACATGAGAAATTAGGCTTTCTGGGAGGAGACTTCAGCTCTACCCCTGCGGTCTCCATTATACCTCCACTATCTGCACTTTCATGTCCTGGCACAGAGGAAAGGGACGCCTGACGAGACCTCCCCGCTGGTCTCTGGCACTGACTGACAGCCCAGAATGCTGCTTTGAAAAGCACCTTTAAAAAGAAGTCCTCCATCTGACACAATTAGGCTGAAAGACCAATAGTTGTACAAAGGCAGGCTTTCTACTCAAGCACGAAGATACAGTAAACTTACTCCAAATAGTCCAAAACAAAGTTCATCTAAATGCAAAATCATCATTCGACTGAGTTACTTGCCATTTAGCAGACATTGTTCAAAAGCAACAGTACGCCAGTCAGCCTTTTAGAGTCTACTGAGGAGTCTGGCAGTATATTTCATACTCTAGGGCACATAACTGACAGACTGGAGAGCTGGAGAAATTATAATCGTCCTCTTTGGCTCAACTTTATTTCAAACTAAACGTTGCATCCCAGATCTTTAAATATTAAAGGGATAATTCACCCCAAAATGTAAATTCTGTCAACATTTACTCACCCTCAAGTTGTTTCCAACCTGTATGAGTTTCTTTCTTCTGCTGAACACAAAAGAATATATTTTAAATAATGTTGCCAACCAAAAGGTTTCTGGTCCCCATTGACTTCCACACTATTTTTTTTCTATGGAGGTCAATGGGGAACAATAAATGTTTGGTTATCCACATTCTTCAAAATATCGTCAAAATGCATACAGGTTTGGAACAACTTGAGTAAATGATGACAGATTTTTCATTTTTGGTGTAACTATTCCTTTGAAGTGTCTTTCATAATCTAGCTAGTAAGTGTCACAACAATCCATTTAACATCCTGCCAACTTAACTGAATCTATCTTTCTAGACTTTTACATCATGAATCATTTGTGTTGGTCAATAACCAATGCAAAAATGCATTGTGATTTATTAAAGTAACATGCATGCATATTCATCTATGCAAACAAACTAGGTTACGTGTGTGAACTACCGGCAACATGGCAGAAATGTCGTGGTCCTCAAACGCCCATCCATCACGAGAATATGCTAGCTATTCAATCGACATATTTTAAGTGAATTTTGGGAGCTCACATAAAAATGCTACAACAGTAAGTGCAAGCATTATGTAATTGTTCATTTGTGCAAGAAAGCATTTTTAAAATAACACTCCGATCTCTTTTCATTTAAATTGTTTGTATTTCACCTTTTGTTGAATTCCAGGTAGCTTTTATACAGGAAAAGTTATTGTTCAATAAATATTCTGCAGTAGTTTGGCATTCTTTTTATCTTTTTCTATGTATGTATTATTTAGTTAGTTAGTTATTTTTGCCATAGATATATTAGGGGAAGCATTTTAAGAATTCGATAAATGCATTTTAACAAGGAGGCACTGAATAATTGAATGATACCTTTTCAGGACAAACTGTAGTTTGATTTTGTGAACAAAACTTTTTTTTTTTTTTTTCAAATATTAATAGGCAGTGAAGCAGTTGTGTTAAAATATTTATTTTTCTAAGAAATAATAATAAAATATGATGCTGGATTATATTAGGACAGATGCATTGATATTTTTGACTTTGTCATAGAACAGACGTTTTCAAGACACTTGTGCATGTGAATTGCACTTTTGAATACATTAATAGAGAGGACAAAACAAATATTGACCTACATCTAAAAAAAAACGTCATAGACTTTTGAAGGAAATAAAATGAGAATTTGAGTAATTCTTGAGAATTTACGGTTCTTAAAAATATATAGACACACGATTATCAGCTTTCCGCTCCAAACATTCCCTTTCTGGAAAATCTCAAAGCTCAACGACATTCATCACCATCCCTCTAAAATGTATTGGATTTTCCAGAGCTACTCTCTAAAGTAAAACTCTTCAGACTTGACGTCACAGATGTGTGATGGGGGTTTTCAGAGGGCAGAGGACACAAGGCACAACACAACTACTGTATGAAACGAGACCCTCATGAGGTTAAAACCTTTTACAGGCAAAGACTCAAAGCCAGACTGCATATGAACTCAATACATGTGCAAATAAAGTATGACACCAACTACAGAAAAATCACTGCTAAAATAATACAATCATTCTCATTTAACCTCAAGGATAGCAATTATGTAAAGTATTTTCCTAAACTGTATGCAAGCACTAGACCAAAGACATTCAGCAGAAAGCCATCGCTCTTTAAACACATTAAGAAATCACAGAAGAAACCGCAGAAGTGACAGCTCAGCTTTATGTTCTCCAATGATAATCATCAAATTTCAATGTAACATCAAAAATAATGAATGAGCTCTTCATCACAGACCACTAACAGGACTCTACATCTGTGAACAGTCTCTATGTTTGTTAACTTAAATGCATACAATGTTGACTGTTTATTATCCAACAAGGAACAGTAAAGAAACCTACAAACAACACAAGCAGTACATTCTCAATTTCCTGAATATTTGATGCACCTTTAAAAAAGAAAACAATATATGTGACCCTGGAGCACAAAAGCAGTCTTAAGTCGCTGGGGTATATTTGTAGCAATAGCCAAAAATATATTGTATGGGTCAAAATTATCGATTTTTCTTTTATGCCAAAAATCATTAGGATATTAAGTAAAGATCATGTTCCATGAAGATATTTGGTAAATTTCCTACTGTAAATACATCAACATTTTTGATTAGTAATATGCATTGCTAAGAACTTCATTTGAACAACTTTAAAGATGATTTTCTCAATATTTAGATTTTTTTGCACCCTCAGATTCCAGATTTTCAAATAGTTGTATCTCAGCCAAATATTGTCCGATCCTAACAAACCATACATCAATGGAAAGCACATTTATTCAGCTTTCAGGTGATGTATACATCTCAATTTTGAGAAATTGGCCCTTATGACTGGTTTTGTGGTCCAGGGTCACATATTGCTAAATTGACAAACATAATCATGCACAGTTTAAATATAATGTATATTACAGTGTGTGTATATAATCATTTATAAGTGATGCATGTACAATATGTGTACAGCAACCAAACACTTAACATGGTCAGACATTTCTGATAAGTCCCTTTATCAGTCAGCAAACTATTGATCAATTATCTAATACAGTCCAAATATTTGTATGTAAAACATGTCAGAGCTGTTTTTACTGATTTATGAACATTTCTGTAAAATGCACCTCAAAAAGCATCCAACTACTGAGCATAAGTAAAGGCAGCCCTTAGGAGCTCATTCTCAGAGACAGAAGCGTGAGAGGAGAATGTGTTTGCATATGAGCGGATGATGTATGTCTTTGGCCTGCAGACATTTATTCCCTTAAGCAATAATGCTGTCACCTTTGTCCAGCGCATTATATATTAAAATGGCCTTTGGAAAAAGAAAAAAAAAATGCATATATGAAATGTCTTCCCTGAGATCCAAACACACTCATATGTATCTAAACTAGCTTGTGTCTCCATGACAGAGGACAGGATTTCACACACCCTCGCTGACCTCCATCACCTCTCGTGCTGTGCTCTGACACTTTTACAGGCCGACACATTATACTCCATAATGCCGGTGCCAGAGCTTTCTCAGTATGAACAGCACCGGTAAGAAAGTCTGTGTAAGGTTCAGTCTAATGAGTGTTTCTTTACAGCTCAAACAGCAGAGTCTGGCAGTAACTCCAACATAATGGGTGAAATTACCAAGAAATGTACAGTATAAACTGATAAAATGTTAAACTTATATGCAAAGTTGCTTTGAATAAAAGTGCCAAATGTATAAATATAAATGGCTTCAAAAAGGAAACTGGCCCAAGATTGTACATAACGCTTTTATTTCTTGAGCTACTGTTACATTAATATCTATTCAAAATCTTTGTCCTCCTATTTTTCCGCCCATTGACACTCCGCTATAGACTTAATTATGTAACAACCAAATAACCGCAAGCATAAAAGCAACTCAATTCAAGCGGCTAATATTCATCATAATTTTATTTATCCAGTTGATCTAATTCATGTGTATTACCCGATTCACTCGTAAATTACAATGTGTGCTTTATGCAAACAAATTAATTATGTCTACAAAAAAGAACAAAAAGAAAACGAATGCAATGTAAAAAACATGAAATTTCAAATTAGGTGTCTCTGACTATGCATCAAAATTAAGTGTTTGATTCAACTTACTCATTGTGTAGTTGTAAACTTACACGGGTAGGTTTAGGGAAAGGTTTGGTGGTAAGGGTAGGTTTAAAGATGTAGCTGTAGGGTCGGCAGTGTAATTATAGATGTAATTACAGAAATTAATTACAGATGTAGTTAGTTACACAAAGAAATCCATTTGCAGGCAGGTAATAGCAGCACAGAAATGTATTCTATGATACGAATACATACACATTTAATCGCATATATAATTTAATTGAAGATATGTCTTAATTGCAATCACTCAATTAGCTTATAGGTTTGAATGAATAGCAACGATATCTAAAATATACATCATATACATTATTGAATATTAACCTCATGAATTACAATAGATAACAATAGGTAACAGCATCCCACTCAAGTGCCAATTCTGAGGGGCCATCTCACCCTAAAAGGATCTAATTTTATCTTCTTGCTTCAAAAATAAATAAATAAAATACATCTACTAATCTAGCAGGAATGTATCCACAAATCACTCGTTAACTAACAGACAAAAAAAACTTGATATGTATCGTAATATAATGTCAGATCACTATTTTCTAGAGACAAATCTTTTTTTAATTAACCTCAAATCTGTTTAGACTGACTAAATCTCGCATGTGTTTAAATTCAGATGAAATGACAAAATTAAGAAGTGCATGGCCTTGTGTTTAGATTAGATTTTGTGCCATCTATGATCAAGAGAAAAAACAAGGAATTAGTAAAGTGGCTCCAAGCATAATGTACCTGTAATTTTTGTTTTTAACTCATTTGCGGAATTATAACATAGACATCATTCATTTATATTAATTCAGAATTATTTAATAACGTGGAATGCCTGTCCAATTAAAACAGAAATAAATGACAAGTCATTTTTTTTCTCAAAATGTAAATAAAAATCCTCTGTAAGATTCACTTTTACAAACATATGTTATTAAATCCAATGCGACATACACAGAACATCATCATTGCCAAAGACTCTGTTAACGATAATCAAAGATCACAAACAGAGCTATCTTGGATGCAAAGCAAGAACACATCACAACATGAGGACAGTATAGGCTACTGCTGAAAATGTGCTAATGGTCAAACGATCTATAACGTTTATCCTATTGGTAAGCATCCACTTTCATGATAGAGCTCCGCTGCAGTCACGTGATGTGTCAAACTTGCATGCCAATTTAACATCCAGATCATATATCATCACTTCTAGCACATATCGTCCTGAACTCTCCAATGAGACCAGCAGACATAAAACAGCGCGTTTCCGATGCATTCTGACCCTTGCAATTACTGTCACACATCAAGTAGTTCATAAAGCACATCTTTGGGTATTATAGTTGCTCACGAAGCTCGCGCATACAAACGATCCTTCAATTTGCGCACTTGAGCGCGTGGAAATAAAGGTGTTGCATAACGCATGCATTTATCCCGAGAAGCTGTTTGACATCCTACAAAATTCCTTTTTTGGTTTCTCGAAAGCCCGTTTTACAGGTATGGAGGAGCACTTACCTTTCAGAGCTCTCGGTTTGGCTTGTTTGCGGCGCGACATCCTACAGAAACCCTCTGAAGATCATTCATATATATCTATATCTCCTCTAATGTGATCATAAAGCTCATTCGGTCTGACACCAGTTTACTGCACATTGTGCATTCGAGGTAAAAAAAAAAAAATCACAGTGGTGTTGGTCAATTCCTGTTGGTCTAGATGTGTCTGTTTAAAGCGGCTGAAGAGTTAAAATGTCATATCCATCTGCTAACATCGCGCTGTAAATTCATATACATGTTTGATTTGATCAGTTGCATGCACGATAGATTTCAAACGCCGCTGTAAATGTGCGGGGGGGAGATCTAATAAAGCGAAAAACGAGTAAAAATGAATTATTTCCTTACATTGGCACGAGCTAAAGACTAATTGAGACTGTCAAATTTCTCATTTCATCTGGAGAATCAGGACTGAGTCTGTTTAAAAAGAAGAAGAAAAAAAAAAGAGTCGGAGAGGAACATGCGAGCTCCCTCCTCATCACCAACCTGCGAGGTCTCGCTCTGCGCTGTCGCTCCGGTAGTCCACATAATAATGGAAAATGGAAGCGAGGCCCCCAAAGCCATGAGGACGGCTCCAGAGGGGGCCCCATCCCCGCAGGGACGCGCCCTGTGCGTAATCACGGAGGAAATCATTGTCAGCCTGCTGCTCTCAAACACTGACAGAGAGGCATGATTAAAATCCGAGGGACGTCGGCAAGATCTGGCGTCTGGATCGTGAAGTCCCCGGATCCGGAGCCTGGACTTCTGTCGCGTCTTGTGAAGGCGGATTGGTCCCCCTTCTGGCAGACGAGACTCAGCAGCGTCTCTATGAGAAATGCGCATTCAAATGCAGAACCATTTCACATTTTTCAATTGCATATTACATTTCAGATTGGATAATAAAAGGTTGTGCCTCCTTATGTTTAGACTTGGGTTACTCACCACAGTCGTATGGGATATTTGTGGAAGTTTTTCACACTGAGCACAATTTTTGTTGGGAATGTCAAGACTTTATAATGATGATGATAATAATAATGCATTAGGCTATGTTGTGGCCACTGACTGCCCACACTCCAGTCACACTTTCTCCATCTAGGTCTGATATGATTGGCTGGTTTTACAACCATAAAAACATAACACAAACTCTTTGAAATGTCAAATATAGCAGCTTTAAACACTTGGCAGTTCTTTCCCTTGACTTGAAAAAATAATAAATAAAATAACACTTGATTTCAACATTTTTCTCCTTATCCAGTCCTATGCAAAGCATGCTTTGAAGATTTCATGCAAGAACTAGAAATCTACTGCCCAGTTTCCAAAGTAGGCTCAACAATGATATTTTAATTAATTAATTAATTAATACAGAAATGTGTTTACATTACCCAATATATTAAGTTATTACGTCAACAGAACTCATAAAATATAATTTGCAATTTAAAAGGTTTAATTAAATCAATCAATTCGAATTTTTAACTTGCAACTATGCATTTAGTTGTGGTAACAGATCCCGATTCATTTTTTAGAGTGTGTTACATGTACTTACACTTAAAAAAAATGATCGTGAATTTAACGGTAAAAGACTGTAAAAATGCTACAGTAAAAACCTGTTAAATGGTTAACGGTAAATTCCCCTACTATATACGGTGAAAAACTGTATTGGACATTACATGTATTGGACATAAATTTTACGGTAGTATACCGTTCAGCTGTTACATACTGATTACAAACAACTAACTCTAAACCAAACCCTATCTAAACCCAATAGTAAGTACATATTCAGTACCTATTTGTGTGATTATACTGTAACAACGTCACTTTAAAATGAAGTGAAACCAATACTTTTTAAACTCGTTTTAGAATAATATTTTTTTCTGTTTTTTAAAAAATAAAATGTTTAAAATGACATTTTAGAAATAGGTGTACACGCATACAAAAAGTGGAGTGCTGTGGGTCCCCAAAACCACAAACCAGCAAAAAGAGGGTCAAATATAGCGGCGTTCATGATCTAAACAATGCTTGAATCGTGGCCCAGCATAGAACATACTGGTACATAACTGTACCATAACTGGTACAACATTCAGGATATATTGAGGTATTGGAAGCAGACTCGAGGATTTTCTCTGCTGCACAGGGACTGGACAGGCACTGAAGGACTTCATTAAGTTGTGGTTGTTCATTAGCATGTCATGTTGTGACCTCCAGAGTTGTATTATTTGTGTAATATCCTCACTATATTTATAAAGCCTTTACATGTTGAGAATCCTCTCGAAATTTTTGGAATCACCCCCGAGTAAATTCCCCACTTACCATCTGACAAAAGCACAAACAAAGTGTGATCAAAAGACGCAAGATTGATAGGATTTGCTTTTTTGTTGCAATCATAGTGTTTTCAGGATGTAAACATTTTTTTGGTATGTGGTTTCGTTCTGTCAAGAGATCTCTGTTGTCTTTCAGATGAATATGAGCGGTGCGCAGGGTCCCAGCATGCTGTCAGACTCTCTCCCCAAATCTGAAGCTCTTTTCTACCTGCAGCCCCCAGCCGTTCCTCACAAACACAAACAAACAGCGCTCCAAACCCGCACAGACTGCTCCAGCTTTCATTAGGAACAACACTCGTGTTCTTCCACAGTTTGGTGTATAGTTTGCAGCACAGAAACTTTTCATCGTCACGTTTATTGTGTGAATTAAGGGCCTGAAACGGGCAAGTTTTTGTCCTGTGAAAGCTGTTAGGCTGTGCTTTCTAAAGAACATGTCACGCATGTTTATATTTTATAATCACAAGATATAAAGTGTGGTCAGCTGATATTGTTTTTTTGGGGTTTTTTTCAGGGGCCTATACCTACCTCCAAAACATACAGTATATAGAGACAGGAAACAAAGTTGTGCATAAAATTTATATATATAGTACTATTATAATTATATTAATTATTGTATTTTATATTGTCTTTTTATTTTATTTTATTGACACTGCCATTGAAAAGATTGGGATCAGTAAGATTTTTCTTTTTTTTTTCTTTTGTCTCTTCCGCTCATCAAGGCTGCATTTATTTGATCAAAAGTAAAAAACAAAACAAAACAAAAAAACATTTATTTGATCAAAAATACAGTAAAAAACAGTAATATTGTGAAATATTATTACAATTTAAAATAATGGTTTTATATTTTAATATACTTTAAAATAGAATTTATTCCTGTAATGTAAAGCTGAATTTTCAGCATCATTACTCCAGTCTTCAGTGTCACATGATCTTCAGAAATCATTCTAATATG
>NW_015647048.1:513708-518378 GCF_001515625.1 Sinocyclocheilus rhinocerous
ATATACTTTAAAATAGAATTTATTCTTGTAATGTAACGCTGAATTTTCAGCATCATCACTCCAGTCTTTAGTTAATATGCTGATTTATTATCAGTGCTGGAAACACTTTTTCTTTTTTCATTTTTCTTTTTTTTTTTTTTTGGAAACTGAGAAAATTTTTTTGATGAATAAAAAGTTTAAAGGAACAGCATTTATTCAAAACAGAAATCTTTTCTAACAATATAAATCTTTACTATCACTTTTTATCCATTTAACACATCCTTGCTGAATAAAAGTAGTAAATTCTTTCAAAAAAAAAAGAAAGAAAAAATTATTTACTGACCCCCAAGCTTTTGAACAGTAGTGTATGTATTTAGAAATAATTGTTATATATGCTATCTGGCCACGGCTCTTCAATGATCCGTATAGAGTCACCTAGATGTCAATATACCACAAAAGATGGTTTTAATGTAAACAACTGTACATTTAGATTTTTCCCTTCACACTAACAATTGTATGATCTATATACAGAGGAGACTCTCATGTTTTCTGAAGCGACGGGGCATCTTTCAGCATTGATTCCTCCACCAACAGCAGCTCCTCATCATGGTTTGTGCCATGAACCTACTTACTACAGCACTGCTTTCCAGCGCTCATTATTGCTAAGCATGCTTTGGTGGTCTTTGTCACAAAAACAGACCACTGATTTACTCACTGGCGTGCATTCTTTTGAAATCCACATCATTTGTCACCTTCACCATGTTGCCAGTGAGTTGGTTAAGACTGACCGTTAATATTTGTAACCTTCCAATTCGGATGAGCGCAGGCGGAGGATGGCTCATCAGCGCAGATCAGACCGGGCCTGTGGATGGAGGTGGTGGGACACCGTGCCCTTGGTCGGGGTTTTTGGCAGAGCATGACAGCAGCGTCTGGCAGCAGCTCATTCAGATCTTGTTTCATCGTTTTCGTTTTTAGTACATTGCTGCATGCAAACGTACCCATAATGTGCAGTGCTGTGGGTCAGCAGGACCAGGACTGAAATCACCTGAATACATTTGCCACAAATAAAGGTGTTGTATCTGTGAAACTAATTTGTTAAAATTATTATTATATATAGAAGTGGAATGTTTGTCTTGTAAGACCTGAAACGATCTCCTAGCTCTCACAAAACAGATGCTATGCAAACTAAACAATAAACTTTCTCATCAGAAGCGAAGATCTCAGAGAAAACCATTTGCTCAACTGTCCCTTCACCCATCCTCCTTCCCTCCTGGGCATATGGCCCGAGTCACTGAACGTTAGCTTAGAAGTGTCAAGAACTCAAGTTACTATACTTACATATTGTGGTTATTATATCTTAAATATTTTTGATTTTAAACTTTTCATGTTTAGTATCATTCTAAAGGTGAAATGGTCTCAATTTCACAGCAGTCACTTATGAGACAGACTGAAAACTTTAGAATAATTCTGTTCTGATGGATGGGTCAAACTGAAGGCCCAATGCATGAAGCATGTGGCACATCATGTGAGATCTTCTGATTTCTGTCCGTCACTGACTTAGCAAGTTGCAGCTGTGTGACTAAGGAAACTACACTTTTTGTACGAGTGAGCATGTGGCAACCGACTTAAAAGTATTAGATCACTCTGCATCCTCTGAATAAACTCAGAATGGTGAGTTTGTGATCGTGAGACCCGTGCCAGCCACGCGAGTCTCTAACCGATACTGGGTCCCTATTGAACGAATAATTGAAAGTATGGGATGTCCCGAATAATCATATATCTAAATAATACATAACCGATATTTGTGATCAGTTCATAATTAGAAAAACAGCCTAAATTAATGATCACTTGAGAATTAATACAGATTAAATGCAGAGAATCAAAATTTGGCACCTTGCTCGGGTATATTTATTTGTTCTGTTGAATGTTTCACGAACGTCCCGTGAACCTCTCCCGCGACGTCCTTTTGACGTCTAAAGAACCCTACACAAAGACATCCAGGGCACGTTTGCAGGAGCCATTCAGGGGACCTTTTTTTGTTAGCTGGAGCAGCTTAAATGTGAACCGGTGGATCGTTAAGAAGCTAATTTGCCTTCTAAAAATCTAAACAATTAAGACACTAAGATATTTATATGTTTTAAATCAATATAATAATTTATAGCCTACGTTTGACTTTCCTAAAAATGGTTTAAAGGCTGAAATGTGATGTTTATCATTTTTGTTTTGTGAAAATCTGTATTTGATCTAAACAGTTAAGACAGTAAGATATTTATATGTTTTAAATTAATGTTTGACTTTCCTAAAAATGGTTTAAAGGCTGAAATGTGATGTTTGCCATTTTTGTTTTGTGAAAACCTGTATTTGAACTGTAAATCATGTCCTTTTACGGTTTAATATGTTTCTAGACATTGCCCTACCCCACTCATATCGCATTTATTTTATTTGTGCAGGTCTTAAAAAGGGTCATAAAGCCTTAAATTTGAATTTTAAAATCCTACAGATACCATGTTAATAGTAAAATAAAATTCCTTCCTTCATATTTGTATTTTGAAAATGTTTTTGATTGATGTTTTGACTCCTATCCAATTTTCTATTTGGGCTAGTTAAATTCATTTCGGGCTACCAAAACCTGAAGAGTGACTGCCTGAGGGCAAATTTTGCGAGCCCTGAGTCTTCAACGAGAGTTTTCTTTAGGAATGCCTATTGTGTTCAATGTATTGAAGCTGTGAAGAAAAGATGATAGTTTCTTGTAGATGTAAAACTTAGGACCTGGTTACTAGTAGGTTGTGCCTTCATCAGTAGAAGAGTGCCGGTTATCTTGAGGACTCATGTTTAAAGCAGCTGGAGATGAAGACGGCCCCAAATCCATTTGGGCTAGTTAAATTCATTTCGGGCTACCAAAACCTGAAGAGTGCCTGCCCGAAGGGCTACCAGGGATTTTGAAATTTTGTGAGCCCCAAGTCTTCAGTGAGAGTTTTGTTTAGGAATGCATATTGTGTGTATTCAATGTATGGACGCTGTAAAGAAAATATGATAATTTCTTGTAGATGTAATACTTAGGACCTGGTTACTAGTAGGTTGTGCCTTCATCAGTAGAAGAGTGCCGGTTATCTTGAGGACTCATGTTTAAAGCAGCTGGAGATGAAGACGGCCCCAAATCCCTTGACCTGCTTTGAGAAACTAGTTCAGCAGGGCTGTCAAACGGTCACGCTGGAATATTCTTCAGCGGTGAGGGATGATCTCTGCGCTGGTCCCATCTCTGCTGTCAGGAGGTCTGTGATGAGAGACCCGGGGACACACGGCTCCGGCGGACAGCAGACTTACATCCCCAAACTTCCCATTTCCAAGTCCCATCCTCTCACTAGATAACACACATACAGCCGTCATCCCTCTTTCTTTTTCTCTCCATTTCTGTCTCTCAGAGAGGTACAGCCACACACATACAAAGGGTATTTCTGCTCTTTACCCATGGAAAGAAATCAACAAAACAAAGCATAACTAGTACTGTAAACCCTCTACACCAACAAATAGAGGTGGGTAGCATTCACTATTAGACTAGTTTGTCTACAGACTACACAGTACTCATGGTCTGGGCTGACTGATGAAGAGGATGGAGAAGTACAGAATAATTATAATGATGACTAGCAGAAGCAAATGCACAAATTGCAATTGACTATAAAGTATGGTGAGTGGGAGAGAAGAAAAAAATCTGGCCAATCATTATTTTAAATATACATTGTAAACAATGAAGTTAAAATATATTTTTGAAATTGGAAATGTATTTAGTTACCAAAATGTATTTCAAAATGTATTTCAGGGGCAAGAAAATACATTTCCAAACGTTTTCTTCAAATGTGAAATGTGAATGTATTTTCTTGGATTGAAATATATTGTTTATTTGCATATTTTAAAAGTATATTTTCAAAAAGACACAAAAACAGCCAAAACATATATATTGGTAGAACATATATTTACATTTGTAACATATTTTAGCAAATATATTTTTTGAAATATATTTACAAATAACAAAAAAATAAAATAAAACACATACATGTAGAAAGATATACCACATGGATATAAACTACAGCATCTTAAATGTATACAAGTTGGGTTTGTTGTCATTCAAAGCATAATTTGACACTTATTACAAAATACAAAGCTGTTCTTAATTCCTGGCCCCAATTTCACACAGTACAAAGACTTGCATGATTAACTATTTCTCAATTTCTAGAGGTTACTGTAATTGACCATGTATTTTTAATCTACAGATGATCTGTTTTCTGGCTTGACTCCATTAATATAGAACTTGACAGAATTCGCATACATTAAAGTCTTTACTTTTTATTTCTACTAGATATATCTGTAACACACAAACACTGATTTCTGACTCAATTGAAATAATAATAAAGAAATGTATCCAAAGAAACCTCTGAGAAAAGTTTATCTAATTTTCAAACACTTTACCTTTGGGATAGCAAAGCAGTCAATGCAAACTAATTAAACTAATGAATCACTGTCTGTACATCAACTCATCATAGCATTCTTCTCAAATCCTGACCTTTATTACTGTGTGACCTTGAAAGAGACGTAGCTGAGCTCTTTCTAGAACAAACACACCTCCTGTCCGCTGGGAGCCGTGTGGACTGAGCCACACTCTCACACACACACACACACACACACACACACACACG
>NW_015647048.1:518500-532419 GCF_001515625.1 Sinocyclocheilus rhinocerous
CACACGCACACACACACACACACACAGCAGGACAACACACCATCAGAAGCCAAAAGACTCTCACAAACACACACAGACAGCAACTATAAATACAAGCAGTTGGTAAGTGATAGCTGGAGCGGCTCTTGGCATGTTAATCAGGCTTTCTTTTGCCGTGGGCTATTTAGAGGATTCACCAACACACCACGCTGAGCTCCCTCACTGCTCCATTCAAGGACAAACGCATCTCAAACGGATATTTATTATCTTTGCTCTTGGCCAGTATCCATACTTATTATAGCAAACATACACTCACGGCCGCCACTGAATAAAATATTAAAGTAAAATGAGACCAGAGTTATTTAAAAAGTTTTCTCTGTAAAGTGTGCCCTTCAAATGTTTTCTTTAATAAACTGGTGTTTAACGTCAGAATGTGTAATGCAGATAAATAGCATTGGTAAAAATGAGTCACTGTCTGTAATATAATGAACACAACTCTAAAAAACGACCAACTGTACTGAGCGGAGCTCAAAAAGCAGCTTCTATGCTGAATGAAACCCAAAGACTAATTATTATTCATGCTAGATATACAAAATATGAAAAAAATACTTGCATAAATGGCATGCTCCCCAAGGAATTTGACTACCATCATCTAAATTTGTAACTTTTTTTTTTAAGTACCAATACACCAACACTACTTGAAACACTGCATCATGTATAATATCATGCATCATGCATAATAACACCATATACAGCCTAAATGATCATGCACTGGCACTGTTCTAGGACATTATTAACCCTGGCTGTAGAGCATTCCAGTTAATGCATATTCATTGACCAATCTCTAAATATATTTTGCATTATTTTATTTGCATTAATACCCAGTAAAAGTTCAAACATTGTCTGCTTTGCTGCTGTTGAGCCATAAGAAGATTTCTTTTGACCAGACATTTAAGGAAGGATCATATCATTGAACATAAATCAGTTTTGCAGACGAGTTTGTTAGTCTATATTGAAACATGCACAAAAAAGTATTTTGCTGTTGTTATGCATCACTGGTTTTCTCACACCATGAGCACTTTGCATATTTAAGACGGTGTATAAAGTTGAGGTCAAAATCATTAACTTATCCATTTGCATTTATAATAATGATATATGCTAATCATCACTATCATAAAGATTTTTTTCCAGTGCTGTTTGAGAAACTCTTGTAATTTGTGTCCATATAAGGTTCATTTGAGGTTCTCTCACTCCCCCTACAGGACACACTGGCTGTGTTTCAGAAGATTCAAAGTGAGGGTTCTGATGCTGAGATGTTCTGTTTTTGAGCAGCAATATAGTGATGACACATTTATGTAATATAATATTTTTATAATACATTTTGAACTGCAAATTTGATGCCAACGCATTTTAGGGTAGAGATGTCCTACCTTATTTTCAAGTATTGATTATATCATTTGCTTTAATGTGAACATGCTGATCAGAAACCAAAACTAGAAATGGAAACGTGACTCAGATATGATGCCACAGATCAGTCACTTGGAATACAATTACACAATGCCCTATTAAAGCAGGAGCATGTAGTTTCTGCTCTACTAGTGTCATCTAGCAGAACTACAAAAAATACAGCATATTTTCAAACAAACATTGCCACGCCCCTTTCGCGCGTCACACTTCCGCTCACTCAAACATCACAAACACAGCTCTATAAAGAGAAGGCATGTCTCAACAGGTACAGTAAAATCAGGCTACTTTCAATAAAAGCTCCAACATATTAGGAACACTTTCAACTTGAAGTTTAGCTTACCTGTCGAGAAGAGACTCAAACATTTCATCAAATTCCTCCATCTTGTAAAAACATTGCCAGTGTTTACCCTTGTTTTTCCTCGTTGTCTGTCTCTGTGTATTTTGGCAAGTTTTTGTATTTTAGCTTGCACTTCCACTTCTTTTTCTTCTGGTGTTTTATGGTGGTTTGGCAAGCCAAAGTAAAGGTGCATTACCGCCACCTACTGATCTGGAGTGTGGAGCGCACATTGATTTGAGAGAGAAGAAAACGATATTCTATCCATTGTTCCTGTCTCTTTTTTTAAATACTTAATATTTCGTGAACTCTTGATTGCATTGACCCGTTTCCTAATAATACTTTTAGTGAAATGTTATCAATTCCCAGCCATCCTAATTGATGAATTAACTGAAGTCTTTCCCGTTCATATGCAGCAGAATATGCTTCACTGTTTCTGGATCTCCACATTTGTCACAATTGCCTGTTTCATGCTTTCCTATTTTACAAAGACTATAATTTAATGCTGTGTCCAATTCTTAATCTTGAAATAATGACATATTTCCCTCTTATTTCCAACACACTCCTGAACCTGGTAAAGATGTCTTCCTTTTAATCCACTTTTCCATTTCTTTCTTATTTCAATTGATTTCATTCTCTTGAATTCAGCTTTGCTGAAAGATAAATTAATTTCAATTTGTGGATGATTCAAGGCCTTATTTGCCAGCAGGTCCACTTCCTCGTCTCCATCCACACCCACATGTGCCGGCACCCAGAGGAAGTTTACCAAAATCCCAAACTGCCTGTTTTAAACAAACATTGCAAAACTTCAAATACTAAATCTTGCCGTGCTTCATATTTTCCACTCAGTAGGCTAGTGAGAACAGCCATTGAGTCGTGCACAGTTCGTGCTGGTTGTACTTCATTCCCAGCCATCCTAATTGATGAATTAACTGAAGTCTTTCCCGTTCATATGCAGCAGAATATGCTTCACTGTTTCTGGATCTCCACATTTGTCACAATTGCCTGTTTCATGCTTCCCTATTTTACAAAGACTATAATTTAATGCTGTGTGTCCAATTCTTAATCTTGAAATAATGACATATTTCCCTCTTATTTCCAACACACTCCTGAACCTGGTAAAGATGTCTTCCTTTTAATCCACTTTTCCATTTCTTTCTTATTTCAATTGATTTCATTCTCTTGAATTCAGCTTTGCTGAAAGATAAATTAATTTCAATTTGTGGATGATTCAAGGCCTTATTTGCCAGCAGGTCCACTTCCTCGTCTCCATCCACACCCACATGTGCCGGCACCCAGAGGAAGTTTACCAAAATCCCAAACTGCCTGTTTTAAACAAACATTGCAAAACTTCAAATACTAAATCTTGCCGTGCTTCATATTTTCCACTCAGTAGGCTAGTGAGAACAGCCATTGAGTCGTGCACAGTTCGTGCTGGTTGTACTTCATCGATCCACTGCAGAGCTAGATAGCTAATAACTCGGAAGTGAATACTGTCAAGATATTCTTTTTGCGATTTTTATTTTAAAGGTAGGAATGTGTACTGCCACTGCTGTTCTTCCAGACTCTGGCTCCTTTGACCCATCTGTAAATACCTGTAATACGGAATAATACTCTTGAATTATATATTGTTGAACTACTATATCAGTTGGTATGTCCATTTCCATTTTATTTATTACTTCGTGTATTTGTAAATCAATCAGTGGCATAGGGAAAATCCAAGGGGGACTTACTGGTTTAGCAACAGAAGGGGCGATTTCAATGTCTTTCAATCCCAAGCTGTTTGCCTCCTTCCTTACTACCCAACCAAAGCTTGCTATTTCTTTGTACTAATATTCCCAACAATCTTTCAGAAGTAGTCTAACTGGATGGCTTTCCAGGTGTCCCTTTACCTCATCCTCAACTGATGCCTTCGTTGTTCTAGAGACAATTCTCCCATTTCAACTTGTAATGATACCACTGGAGAAGATCTAAATGTTCCACAACAAATACAGAAAGCTTTTTAAGTAAGGTTTTGTTCGCAGAACTGTAAACCATCCAATCTCTCTCCACCCTGAGCCACCTGAAGTCCTAGCTTGCACTTCTGTAATGGCATCTGAATTTATTTTTCCAATTAACACCCTCTGGCTCAGCCTGCTATAGTAGACACGCCCCAAACTCTCGCTATTGGCTGCGTGGAGGTATGCAAATGCATAGGTTGACAGGCAGGTAGAACATCCAATCATTGCACTCGGACCGAATGCAATGATTGGACGAACATTTTAAGGTCCTAGACTGCCATTTTTGTCAGCTAGCATAGACCTTATGTAGTTCCGCCCGTTTTCAGCACTGTCCTCATTGTCTTCTGTCTTCCTTTTATATTTCCACAGCGTAAAGGTAAGTTCATACGAATTTATGAATGAACTACTCATTTAAGAAAAAAACTTCTTGGTCTACTGACATCCGCTTTGAACATTACAATGTACATAATAACTTTAGTTTACTCTACAGTAAATAAATCCACTTCACCAGCGAATTACTCAAACAGTGATGCTATAGAACTACGCAAAAACGCAAGTTCAAAGACAAAATCTTAAAAATGGCTGTGCACTTGTTTCTCTGAAACATAAGGTCTATAACAAAAAAAAATGTTTCTTAAAAACATTACATACCCAATCAATGTTTAGTTTTTTTCCTGAGAAGGTATTCAAACCTATGGCATATACTACGTTTATCCATGTAAATGTATGGTTAGAATAATCAGTAAAATGAACATGCCTAAAGTTCTGGTTATAGCGACTACCGTTGTGTAAGGCACTGGCAGAAAGTCGGTTAACGTTGCCACACATCTATGGCCCTATGGCACGATAGCTGCTACCCAATAAAGCTGCCGGCTTCCCCTGGGCTGCTAGTTCAATCCTCTAGTTGCTGGTTGCTTTCACACTATTTATTTAGTGTGACACATCTCCTTAAGAAAAAAACTTCTTGGTCTACTGACATCCGCTTTGAACATTACATGTAGATGATAACTTTAGTTTACTCTACAGTAAATAAATCCACTTCACCAGCGAATTACTCAAACAGTGATGCTATAGAACTACGCAAAAACGCAAGTTCAAAGACAAAATCTTAAAAATGGCTGTGCACTTGTTTCTCTGAAACATAAGGTCTATAACAAAAAAAAATGTTTCTTAAAAACATTACATACCCAATCAATGTTTAGTTTTTTTCCTGAGAAGGTATTCAAACCTATGGCATATACTACGTTTATCCATGTAAATGTATGGTTAGAATAATCAGTAAAATGAACATGCCTAAAGTTCTGGTTATAGCGACTACCGTTGTGTAAGGCACTGGCAGAAAGTCGGTTAACGTTGCCACACATCTATGGCCCTATGGCACGATAGCTGCTACCCAATAAAGCTGCCGGCTTCCCCTGGGCTGCTAGTTCAATCCTCTAGTTGCTGGTTGCTTTCACACTATTTATTTAGTGTGACACATCTCCAATTAAATTGTGCAGAGAGCTGCATCCCCCCCTCTCTCCTCCCCACAAACCCTCTATCATGAAGAGAGAAAGACAAAGAAGAGAGAAGGAGGGAAATATTCTGCCTTCCAGCGATGATTGCAGTCATTTCCCACTGTGGCAGCTCAGTCTTGCCCTGAGAGGTGCTCTGAATTATAATTGTGAGATGAACAGAAGCGGTGTTTTTCTATATGACAGCACAGTTAGTGAACACAGATAACATGACCTTATAAAATGTACACCTTAATCGATCAAGTTTATTTTGGTTGCTGTCTTATTTCTGCAATGCAGACTTCATTAAAGATCCTATATATAGTAATATAACTAATTCAATATGTCTCCCTTATTTACACACCTGATTTAAATAATAAGCCCTTCTACAGAGAACTTCATGAACTGAACTTGGTCTGTCAGATAAGGGAGACATACAAAATGTGCAGTGGTTTCCCTGGACCGGAGCCAAGAACCACTGCTCTAACATTTGCATTTTGATCCCGTTTTCTCCCAAATCACCCTGATGTTCCAGGATCCGACAGCCATAGGCATGCTTTTAGTTACAAGAAAACAGAAAGGATTAAAATTAATATTTAAATTGCCTGATTAATGGCCACCCATTAGCTCAACAATGGTATCCAGTGGTATGGCTGAAGGTTTTCTGTGCCAGTGGTTCCCAATAGCAAAGCATTTCCCATAATACTTGTTTGGAAGAGAGGCCACTTCCAACAGAATTGTGCCCTACTCCCTTCGAATGGCAGAGCCCTTGAAGTTAGTTCTCTGAAGGGTGTAGGGCATTACTGTAAACATTTGGAACGCCCTTGGCAAAGACACTGTTTGACCAAATGTGACTTTGACATCTGCGTGTGCATGCAGCATCCAGCACATCAGCCTGACTTCCATTTAAAGAGAAAAGCCTTAAATTATTTAATTTGTGACTTGTGCACAAGGAAAGACATCATGGTTGGGGAAAGACCACCGAATGACTGATCTTTCTTTTTTGGCTTGCCTGTGGAGAGTTGTAGCTAAAGCTTTAAGTGTGCCAATGACAACTGCACACAGGGCATGTGACCCAGTCTGTAATGCACTAATAACACATCTTTCAGCCATCATCTGAAGGCCCATTCAGAAGCTGGAGGAGATTGGTGAAGGTTTTGAGAGGTTGAGCAGGCATGCTGCTTTTAGGAGGCCAGTAGGAGCTATCAATGGCTGCCACATTAGTATAAGAGCTCCAGTTTTAGGTCAGTGCTGCTACTACAACAGGAGACTTTACCCACCAATCACCCTCCAGGCAATCTGTGACCACAATGCAAAGTTTTTGGATATTTTTGTTGGTTTCCTGGGGTCCGTGCATGACTCCAGGGTCTTAAAAAACTGTCATGTCTACAAATAGCGTCCTCTTCCTGAAGAGCCTTTCAAGGGCGTTTGGAATTCACCCATGATATCCATTTGTCAAATGATTATAAGGATAGTTGTGTGAAGTGTATTATTTGCCATATTTGTAAGATTAATGGACATGTTCTGGCTTATATCAGACATGAAAAAGTTGTGGTTGCAACAGAGCGATTGTCACCGGACGTTCATAAACAGGATAGTATGGAAGCTTGAAAAAGAGATTTTAAAGATCCCAAGAGACAGTAAGAAATAATGCCTAATAAGTTTGTCAACCCTTTCCTTCTGTGTGTGCATGATTTCTCTTTATCTGTGTCCCAATTCAAAGGCTGCATCCTTCGAAGGCCGCAAAGGCGGGACCGAGTGTTGTTAAATGGGACGGTCTAGCCTACCGAGGACTGTTCTTGTCGTATAGGAACTGTTACAGCTGCCTTTGACAAGCAGCAGTAAGGTGCCTAATAAGTTTGTCAACCCTTTCCTTTTGTGTGTGCATGATTTCTCTTTATCTGTGTCCCAATTCAAAGGCTGCATCCTTCGAAGGCCACTAAGGTTGGACCGAGTGTTGTTAAATGGGACGGTCTAGCCTACCGAGGACTGTTCTTGTCGTATAGGAACTGTTACAGCTGCCTTTGACAAGCAGCAGTAAGGTTTGTACTGGACTTTTTTTAAACATTATATTCAACTGCCTAAAAATAAAACAGAGTTCAAAGACTGCCTAAATATGTTCATCAGGGTCCATTTATGTACAAAATAAAGGGTATAAACTATATAAAATCGCATTTTGGTAGGATATCAGTCAACATTTGAACAGCTTTATATATATGTATATATATATTTTTTTATTTTTACATTTGTATCATACATTTGATTATTCGAGTAAGTAGAACCCAGTACTTACATTTAAAAGTGTAATCCGGCAATTTCTCTCCAAAAAATCCTGTCATCACTGGCGCGCAATGAATTCTGGGGTAGATAGGCCACGAAGGGTCCATCTGTTGTAATCTTCATTGCACGGGAAACGAAGGGTGCATTTCAAGGCCACATTTAAAGGAGCCTTCGAATCGTGACAGCCTTCGGTCGCACCGCGATGACGCAATCGCCCTTTGAATGCAGCCTTTGAATTGGGACGCAGCTTTTGAGTCAAATAAGGGAGTCTGACAAAGGCCTCTTTAACTGGAAATCTGGCCAAGTGCGAGTTTGTTAAGGCTACGGTCACCTACCTTGGGCAAAGTAGTGGAAAATGGACAGCTTTGTCCAATTGAAACAAAAATTTTGTTCATTTGGGTGTTTCCAGTTCTTACCAGTTGCAGGGAGTCACGCAGATTCCTGGGAATGGCTGGACACTATTGTGGGTTTTGTCCAAATTTTGCATCAACTGTTGCACCTTTGACTGAGCTTATTAGTATCAAAGTACCTTTAGAGTGAGCTGATATTTCTCAGCAGGCATGTGATGGAGACAAGGCCTTGTTGGCTGTGTAGCTGTGCTTATTGCACAGGATGGAGTAGAGCAGGGGTGCCCAATCCTGTTCCTGGAGATCTACCTACCTGCTTAATTAGTTGGTTCAGTTGTGTTTGATCAGGGAGTATCATACATTTGATTATTCGAGTAAGCAGAACCCAGTACTTACATTTAAAAGTGTAATCCGGCAATTTCTCTCCAAAAAATCCTGTCATCACTGGCGTGCAATGAATTCTGGGGTAGATAGGCCGCGAAGGGTCCATCTGTTGTAATCTTCATTGCACGGGAAACGAAGGGTGCATTTCAAGGCCACATTTAAAGGAGCCTTCGAATCGTGACAGCCTTCGGTCGCACCGCGATGACGCAATCGCCCTTTGAATGCAGCCTTTGAATTGGGACGCAGCTTTTGAGTCAAATAAGGGAGTCTGACAAAGGCCTCTTTAACTGGAAATCTGGCCAAGTGCGAGTTTGTTAAGGCTACGGTCACCTACCTTGGGCAAAGTAGTGGAAAATGGACAGCTTTGTCCAATTGAAACAAAAATTTTGTTCATTTGGGTGTTTCCAGTTCTTACCAGTTGCAGGGAGTCACGCAGATTCCTGGGAATGGCTGGACACTATTGTGGGTTTTGTCCAAATTTTGCATCAACTGTTGCACCTTTGACTGAGCTTATTAGTATCAAAGTACCTTTAGAGTGAGCCGATATTTCTCAGCAGGCATGTGATGGAGACAAGGCCTTGTTGGCTGTGTAGCTGTGCTTATTGCACAGGATGGAGTAGAGCAGGGGTGCCCAATCCTGTTCCTGGAGATCTACCTACCTGCTTAATTAGTTGGTTCAGTTGTGTTTGATCAGGGATGGAGCTGAACTTCGCAAGAAGGTAGAGCATCCCCAGTCCCTCTACAAGATACTTGCTTCTTTGATACCAAGTTTGAGAACTTCAATAAGACTCTCCAGTCCATGATTCACTACAAACCACTACAGTACCAGAACAGTTTAATCAAATTTCAGCAAGACATACATGTCATTTTAAAATGGAATGTCCCACCTTTAAAAACAATAGAAAACAAATATTCAATACAGTCAATAAGCACACGGGACGACACTTTGAGCTACCGTTCAACACCTGGGCTCAATCTGAGCTCTATTTGATAAAGCATAAAATACATTTATACATCATAGCATAGTTTTGAACCTGAAATGTAAAACTATTTTCCACCTCTCCACTAGCCTTCATTCGCACCTCAGCGTTATTGCTTCTCTGACATTTGCAGGAGAGGAGAAAAAAACAACAACAACAACAACGCACAATGAACTTTATTACAAAAACAAAACACGTTCCACTGCTGTGTGTGTTTATGTATTTTCACTGATTTCGTAAGTTGCTGTGAATAAGGCAGCTGTTTAAGGCATTGCTGCTGTGAAATTGTTTCTCTGTTAAACTCAAAAATGCACGTATGAGTTGACAGGAAATGCTTAAAATGTGTACGCTTTCTCATTTTTGTCAAGTGAGTTTTATAGTCGTTTCACGATTAGATCACCTGTGCTGAGAATCGAGCCGATCGGTTTGTTCAAATGCTTGTGGCCGAATGAAGAGTTCAGTCTACATTAGCAGGGAAGATTCATCTCTTCATAGGTGATGCGTAGAGATTTTGAGAGCACAGTAGCCCTTCATCAGATCACACACAGCTCCAAATTAGAAATGCTAGGGCGGGAAGTCAAATGCTCGTCATCTACTGCTGGTAGTTGCCATACTGCCCCTGTGAAGAAAGATACGACGTGACCGTAGGCCTGTGCTACAACACAGCTAGTTTGACAGACTCAGCAACTGACATTGCATTACTGAACGTTAAAAGAGTCATGTGTCACACTCGGAAACATTGGTGTCTTTAAAGATGGAAATATTACGGGTTAAAAGTACGGATTTAATTGTCTCATTTAATGATTCCAAGACAGTGAGAAAGAAGTGTTTGAAAAGGAGCTGATGAGTACAGTCACAATGATTTCTGCAGGTTTTATGAAGTCAAATTTATGACTTTTAAAGACCTTTTTGAGACCAAGTAAAGAAAACGTAAGGAATAAATTGAATGTAACACCAATATGTGACCCTGGACCACAAAACCAGTCATAAGGGTCAAATTGAAGCTGAATAAATAAGCTTTCCATTGATGTATGGTTTGTTAGGACAATATTTGGCCGAGATACAACTATTTGAAAATCTGGAATCTGAGGGTGCAAAAAAATCAAAATACTGAGAAAATCATCTTTAAAGTTGTTCATTTGAAAATGGAATTTTCGAAAATCTCTAGTTAGTTTTTAATTAATTTAAAAAATAAATAAATAAAAAGAACTATCCACAGCAAATATCTAAAGATTCTTAAACATACATTTTCTTGGGAAGCAAAATGCCACAAGAAGTCTTGTTTTACTGTATGAGAAATTGATCAAAATAAAGTCAGTCTGATTAAAACAAGAACAAATATCTGCCAATGGGCTCAGGAAAACCAACTTGATTCAAAGGTAAACCAAGTTCTAATTCTCCATTGACAGATGTTCATTCTTGTTTGAAGCATAAACTCACTCAATTTTGTTTAATTTCTCAGAACACAAAACTTCGTATGTTCAAGTAAATGTATCTTGGATTTAAGGATGTTTAGATATTTGTCTTGGAAAACGAGACAAAATTACGGAGGAAGAGTCTTTTTTTGTAGTGCATGCAACATTTAATGCCTTAATTTAATTTTTGGAAGGGCGAATTAAGACTTTTTAAGACCCGCAGAAACCCTGTCAGAGACACTGTGAACACCTTAACTAAAGGTTATTAACTAAAGTATTTATAAAGAAAGATTTCGGCAATGCTCTGCTGTGACGGGAGGGTTTCTGACCTGGTCAAAAGCATAGGGGCGCTGCGGCTGTCCCTGCGGGGGTCCGGGCTGTGGCGGTCTGTAGGCCGAATACTGCTGCCCTTGACTCTGGGGATAGTTCGGGTACTGACTTGGAGCGCCCTGAGACGGAGCTGTTGATATAAAAGAAAGGGTGTTTTTTTTTCTCTCTCTCCGTATTCTTACTATGAATGTAGACTGTTAACGGATTAAGCAAACCGCTGACCTTCACAATTTGTTCAGATAATTTCATGTTATGTCATGTCTTATGTCCTTTTTCCAATTTTTTCTTTATCATTCACAGCATGTGCAGAAAAATGTCCTCTCTCAAGACAAGTAAAGCATGGTATGCCATCCATTCTTCATTATTCTCTATTCTGCATTAATTTACTTTCCAGTCGAAGTCTGTGTTTAGCACTACACAATGACCGGGAAAACAAAGATTGAAGGTTAAACAAAGATAAAAAAAAAGTTTTTTAAAGTGATCAAGGCTTCTGCTTCTCTTGATTCATTAAGCATCATCTGGTTATTCATCCTGAAAACATTTCATTTTAATTGAAACAGCTCTGACGAGATGAAAACACCATGTAAGTTGGAGTTAAGTAGTCTTTATTGAGATTTTTTGCTCAAATAAAAGTGTAATAGAATCAGTCTGTCCTCTTTCATGTGCTCGATTGTGCCATTTGCTGCGACTAAATCTGTGAGCAAACCATGCAAGTTGATGTTTTTCTTGATTTGTGCTTGATGTGAAAATGCAATAATTCTGTTTTTTTTGTTTTTTTTTACTATAACCGTGATATTTTATAAAAGAAACCTTAATATTTGTCAGGTTTAACAACAACTACATCTGTTCATCTTCATTACACGTTCTGACCAGTGTGTTAAAAATATGACTGTCTGCAAACATTAACATTTCTGGAGCCACATTAATCAATAGAGTCTTCTGATGTCTCAGACATGAATCTGTGGGTATGATTCATACCATAGGCCTGCTGCTGTCCAGGGTAAGCCTGCTGTCCTGTGTACTGCTGCTGCGGTGGGTAACCCTGCTGCTGCGGTGGACCCTGCTGATACGCCTCTTGCTGCTGACCATACTGTGCATTTCCTACAGGAAGAGGACCAAAGGATTCACGAAGCATCAGCAAAGCTACCCGCTAAGTAAACAGGAACTCCTGCTAAGAGTGTCTGCGTCACACTGTTTATCCTCATGCTACAGCCTGCCTGGTGTCCTCCTGCACTACTACACTCAGGCTGAGAGGACGGGGATGGGAGAGTAACGCTGAAGCAGTTCAGCTATCGGTTGTGCAGAGAAACCATCTGAATTTTAATGATCCTCTGAGCTTCTGCTGCTGATACGGAGTGAATGAACTTTAGTTTTATTTGAATTTTGTGATAAAATTGACAAAACCTGAAGACTAAGACTTCAAAAACTAAAAGAAAAATCACAAACCTTATTGCAATTATTGGATGGCAGGTGTGCTACAAATAATGTTTAGTAATGTGTTGTTCACACATCAATAGAAAATAGCACAGAGTAAAAGGTCGATCTTTATTGGTTCAACAAAGTGACAATGAACCAAAACCAATTCATCAGTATTATCAACCCAGCCCTACACACTGTACATATTCATGAGAAGCTCATTTCAGCATACATTTGCGTAAAATATATATAATCTTTTTTTTTTGGTTTGATTTTGAGGTGGAGTGACTTTTTATTAGGAAGGGGAGCTTTGTGAATAGGTTTTAAGAAATGAATACAAATTTATCTGAGTTAGGACAAACATAAAAAATGAGTGATTGATTTTTTTTATAATTTAGCACCATACAGCTACCGCGGCTATATTTATTGCGAGAAACAAGACAAAAATAGAAAAAGTAAATAAAAAAAACAAACTATATAAAACAACAAAGCAAATAAAAGGTTTTTGAATTTTTTTCTTTGATTAAGAAATCTAAAACTAAATCTGGTCTCACTTCATTAAAAATCTTTTCATAAGAATCAACTAGAGGAGTTTAACAAACACTTGTGGGTTAGTCTGAAGTAGGCATGGGACGATAACCGGTTTCAAGGTATACTGCGGTTTGGAAAAGTCACGGTTTCAAAACCACTAAAATTTCCCGTTATACCGTTCCTGCGGTATGCACAGTTTTTTTTACGTGTCATCAAAGCAATCTATATATCTGTGTCATCATTTCACCCCCGATCAAGACAGAGACCCACCCGCCGTTTGTTTCAGTGTTGAAATAAATACTATTTGGCTCGCTACCGAGGCAGATAACATGGCTAATTAACTAGCTAACCTCAACTAGTTTCCTCCCTCACGTTACTTCACAGAGCGAGGAATAGCAGACTAATGTACTACCTTTCTGCGATTTAGTACAGTAATTAAATTTAGCTGGTATCACGTCAATACTTTGAAGCCTCCTGCCATTGTTTACATCTGTTCAAAAACACATTTAAAAAACAAACAAACTGCTGGTTCTCAGGTGTCTTTGCCACTGTTTGAGTGTTGTACGGAGAAAGACTGTGTGTGTGTGTGGGTCTGTGTGTGTGACACACACTCACGCTCTCTCTTTCCTTATGTGTATGTGCACACATCCTCTTACCTCACCGCTCCAAACTTAATCCAGGAAAGGTGAACATTCCTGCATCATAACTTGGACTGAAAGATGAATGTGTAGAAAGTGAGCATGTCTCCAAAAACCTTGTTGAGCTGCAGGTTTAATGACTGCCTTTTTTTATTGATTTATTTTTTTTACAGAAATTTTGTTTTTGATTATTGAGCTGCAGCTTTAGGCTCACTTAAGTGACTGCATTTTTTCATTTAGAAGGATTTTTTTTTTTTTTTACAGGAAAGAAAAGATGTTCTGATTATTGTTGAGCTGCAGGTTTAGGCTCACTTAAGTGAATGCA
>NW_015647048.1:532633-543043 GCF_001515625.1 Sinocyclocheilus rhinocerous
TTTTTTCATTTAGAAGGATTTTTTTTTTTTTTTACAGGAAAGAAAAGATGTTCTGATTATTGTTGAGCTGCAGGTTTAGGCTCACTTAAGTGACCGCACTTAATTTAATTAAGAAGAATTAAATTATTTATTTGAATTATTTAGCCTGACATGTTTACTGTTCCAAAATGTTCTCTGTTTCTTAAAAATAAAATGTATTGTGTTCAGTGGAAAATTAAGTTATTGTTTTTAACCCAGACATTTAAAAATAACATATTTTAGAGCTGTAATCGCAAAATACTGTGATACCGAATAATCGTGATAACGTGAAACCGTGATATTTTTTTTATCTAAGGTTATGATACCGTCAGAATCTCATACCGGCCCATGCCTAGTCTGGAGTGGCCTGTAGTCTGGCAGTGGGTGCAGATCATATGGTCTCAAATTGGACATAACATTTTCCAATTTGGTAAAGATTATTTGTGACCCTGGAGCACAAAAGCAGTCTTAAGTCGCTGGGGTATATTTGTAGCAATAGCCAAAAATACATGGTATGGGTCAAAATTATTGATTTTTCTTTTATGCCAAAAATCATTAGGATATTAAGTAAAGATCATGTTCCATGAAGATATTTTGTAAATCTCCTACCGTAAATATATCAAAACTTAATTTCTGATTAGTAATATGCATTGCTAAGAACTTCATTTGGACAACTTTAAAGATGATTTTCTCAATATTTAGATTTTTTTGCACCCTCAGATTCCAGATTTTCAAATAGTTGTATCTCGGCCAAATTTTGTCCTATCCTAACAAACCATACATCAATGGAAAGATTATTTATTCAGCTTTCAGAAGATGTATAAATCTCAATTTCGAAAAATTTACCCTTATGACTGGTTTTGTGGTCCAGGGTCACATTTGTGCTATACTAAAGCAGGAAAAAGCATTTTGCAAGAGAACGCATCCTACCCTCTGACGCTGCCTGTCCTCCATGGCTGTATTGCTCCGTGTAGTATTCCTCTTGACCAGGATATTGCTGAGGAGGTCCTAAAAACACACAAAACAGACATGAGTGAATCAAAGCAAACACTGAGTGAATCAATATTTTAGCAAGAGATTTCAGCGTACCTTGATGTGGCGGCCTGTAGGGGGGCATGGGTCTCTGTCCGATCACGTGATTGCCTTGACCCATCATGCCCATGGGGTTCTGCTGCCCCTGGTAATGCTGCCCACTGCCACCAGAAGGGGGCATGTTGTACTGTTGGGAAGAAGCCTGCTGGTGCATCATAGGTCCTAGAGCAAAACACAAGCACTCATAACGAACCGTTTATCATTATGTGGTTGATATTATTATTAAAGCATTGCTTTGAGACGAGAGGGCAACAGTACCCTGATTGGGCTGCATGGTCATGTTGGGCCGAGGGCCGTAACTGCCCATGGGCTGCCCCTGGCTCATGTTTATTTGCCCCTGTGACTGTATTCCCTGCGAGGAGGGCACTGTGTGGTTATACGCCCCCATGGAGCCGTGGCTGCTGGGTGGCATGTTCATGGAGCCGCTGGGTATGCTGGGAGTCTGATTGGGCCCGGGGCCCTGCATGGACATGTGGTTTGGACCTGCAGAAGCACACAGTGATCAACAAAACAAACCCCTTCGCAATTAATGTGAAACATAACAAAAATAAAATCCTTTAAGCATTCAAAAAATCACATGAAGCACATGACCAATAGCAAACAATGAGAAGATAACATGTAAACATGTTAGATGCTTCACAAAAACATTTGATTTAAAATGGTTATTATATCTTTTGCTTTAGTGTGCCAGTAAGAAAATACATTTTATAGGGGTGGGAATGTTTAGGCACCTCACAATCCAATCTGATTCCAAAACTATTTTGTGAACTAAATTTTTTTCTTATTAATGAGTTTACATTAGCAGAAAAAAAGGTACTGTGAAGATAAAATTGTGTTCCTAGGGGAACAAAACATAACTATATTTTTAAAGGTCCACAATAGGTCCTAAGGGTGCAATTATGTACCTAAAACAAGTTATGAAAGTACAACTCAGATGTGAAAGATAAATTTTTGTACCTTTGAAACTTTTTAAGTTTAGGCCCAACTACAATACTTTGTGTGTTTTAAAAAAATTTTTTATTCAATGTCAGCTCATGATATTATCAAGAAACTGCATTAAACTGCTTTAAATGTTAAAAATATATCTTCTCAAAGTGTGTACGAAAGCCTAATACAACCACTTTATGTCTCCTGCCTGTAAAATAGGACAGACATTACTTACAAACATCATATGTTAGTTAATGTATTAAATTTAATATTTTACAAATTGTTAATGTTTTTGTTATAATGTTATATTATAATTTTGTCAAAAAACGTTATTAAATGTTATTTTTTTATTATTATAACTTTTGACCCTTGCACCATTTTTGTATTTTTAAATGTATTTATTTTTTTAAAAACAGAATAGCGATACATCAGAGAACTGATTTTTTTCTCCCACCACTACAATTTTAAATAACATTCTGATCTTACCATAATCAAAAAAGTAAAAAAAAAAAAAAAAAAAAGGCACCACCTCCAAGATGCTTGGAACAAACTACCTGCAAACTGTGAGCAAGTCCACCTAGAAATAAGCCGTTTTAAAGCCAAATATTGATTTGATTTTGTTAATTTTGTTTGTTTTTTAAGTTAATTGATAAATAAAAACTACATGGTTTTTATTTTTGAAAACATTCACACTTGACAGCATTTTTCCACAAGTGTGCCTCAGTTCTTCTATGGATTTAGGTTTCCTCAGTCGCTGGTTCTCAGAGTTTGTCAGTGAGTGCACTGCTGTGAATGTACCTGGCATCTGTCCGTTCATCTGGCTCTGCATGTGTGCTGCGGGCGGCCCGTCTGACGGCATACTGTGACCGTGGGGGAGCTGTGGAGTCGCTCCACTCGGATTCATGGCCATGTTCTGTGAGGGTGGCTATTGAGAAACACAGAGAGACACCTACTTCAAATTCAATTCAAACCAGTGCTGTGACACATCATACAGCACATATCAACTATGCAAAATGAATATAAATATATAATTGTTTGTTACCATTTTAATATACCATAGCTAAAGCCATTCAGCCCGTGTCAGATGGGAAGCTGGGAATAAATACTCACCGCGGGCAGCAGAGACTGCATGTTCTGATTGGAGTCTGCTATTGTGGCCAGATACACTAGATTTCTGTGTAGCATCTGTTGGTAGCTGCAAGACAGCAATGAGAAACGTGCTTTGATCACTGACTGAATTAGGAAAAGAATAATGCAGCATCCTACAATATTTGAGAATGTAAATGTGCAATGTAAGCACTACCTTTAAGGTACCCAAGATTTGCCTTAACCCTTGTGCATCCCTTAGGAGGGACTATTTTTTTTACATTCAAGCTATTAATGCAAACAGCATACATTTTGCCCAAATGTGTATTTTTTTATTGGAATTCCAATATTTCACCCTCATTTCCTTTCATAGATCTATTTTACACGAGGTAAAAAAAATAGCTACACTCAGGACCTTAAGGACAAACATTTTAAATATAATATATATATATATATACTAGGCTTGCCGCGATAGACGGTGCTGACGGTGATACCGTTAAGATTTTTTTTATAGTAATAAAAATCATTTAGTTCAGTAAAAGAACAGACACTACAATTAAAAACTGAACGCGGCTGCTCAATGCAGCGTGCCGAAAATTCGAAAGTGAAAGTAAAATGCGCACGGTGCTTTTAAGCAATTTAAAAGCGAAGGAAAGCGAGGAAAAGAGGGAACGCTAGGGCTGTCGCGGTGAGGGAATTTCCCTTGCGGTAATTTTGAGTGGCTCAATAGCGGCTATATTTTTATATTTTAAAGTTTCTTTTTTTAACATTAGTAAACTGTGAAATAACTTTAATGATCAATATAATAATTAATATTAATATGTTTATTCATTTACCAGCACTAGCATGAAGTGTAAAACGAGAAGGGTATAACCTTACCAAAAAAGAAAACACGCAAAAATCGCGTTTGCTGCGGTTCTTGCATTCCTCTGCAGTTTGCTCGTCAATAGCGCGGTATTGCGGTTATCACGACAGCCCTAGGGAACGCCCCCACAGTGATACCGGTATTATTGATGTTGTCACACGTCGATTAACCGGTGGGAAAATTTCCTCACCATCACAACCTTAATATATACATATACATATATATATATATATTTTTCATCTGATAGCACCAGTTTCGCAGTTTTGGCCTATGGAGCTAATACTCAACTTTTCATGTTTTCTGATTCTGCTGGAAAAATACTGCCAACTGAATTCAAATCACATAATTATTTACGGCATTTAGTATATGGAAAATAATAGATTTTTTGTGTTGTTGTTTTTTTCATAAAAAATACAACAGTGGCGTTATACATACAAACTATATATATATGTATATGTGTTTATATATATATGTGTGTGTGTTTTTGGACAGACATTTTTTGTCCTCTAAGGACCTCTTGTAATGTTTTTTTAAATTGTTGCACAAGGGTTAAGACTCAAACATCAAAGACTGTGCATATGCATGACTGATGTAACAGAACTTACTGTGAACATTCAGCTGTTTTTCCTTTACTCTGGAAGTCCATGATGCACTGAATCAACTGATTGTTTTCATCCAGTAACTGCAGATGAAATGTCACAAAGTTAATTAAACATTAAGATAGAAAATGAACAAAACAATGCGGGGAAAATGAGTAAAAGCCAAATCCTACATTTAATTTAATTAATTAAAAGCTTAGCTGATTAAATCAGACCTAAGTGATGGAAAACTGGGAAAAGAAGAGCAGCGCATCAAAAACACAACCAAAGAGGTCTATATAATAAATACATGGGGAAACTAAGCCGTTTACAATCTGAACTTGAATCAAACTGAACTGAAAAACTGAATTGCTGTTTTATGCATCAGTCAGGACAGTGGCATAGGATCATTATATCAATCATCACAATTTTGGGACTGATTTATGAAACATGTGCATGTGCAAATTCAGCAAGCGATAGTTTTTTGGTCAACAAGTGCAAGCAAATCATTTCTACATGCTGCTGAATGACACCTAAATTAACTTACAATACTAAATAATATATTAAATTAAAACCTAAACTTTAATTCAAGTAGCATGACGCGACAGCTCGATCGCTGCCATCAGAATCCACAAACTACTTTGGAAATGAGAAAAACGCCTAATGTGTGCAATGCTTTCACAGCTGTTCAGCAGCAGCTGAACTAAAACATTTCCTCAGGGAAAAAAAAAAATTACATGCCATTTCAGTTTTAGAGTAAAACACTGACAATTTTCATCAAGACAAAAAAATATTAAAACAAAAAAACTGTAAAAAAAAAAAAAAAAACTTGTGCATGCATGTGTTTATATCACATATACTGATTCAGAATTAGCTCCATGAACTGAACATATTATTTCAGATAAGGGAGACATACAACATGTGCAGTTTCCAGGACCAGGACTGAAAAGCAGTAATTTAGAGAGAGCAGCTAACAGAAAGACCACATGAAAAGCTTGTTTGGCTACGTTTTATATCGTCCTGGGACCCAGGCATAGATTCTGTCCTCTGTAGAAGACATTATATTTTAGTGAATTTCTCTGAAACCCTACATGCCACAGTGTTGAGTCTGGATGTCCTGTACAGAGCACACTCAGGGCTTTTTAGGAGGTCTGATCATAAACACACCTTCTCCTTGGTCTTTAAATGTAACTGATATCGACAGAATGGTCAAATTTAGCACTCTAAAGGAAAAATGATAATGTTTTGTAATTATTTAAATCTGACTAGTTTGACTAATTGTTTGTCGTAAAATAAACATCTTTTAAGGGGTTCAATTCGGAATATTACTTTTTGTTTTTACGAAACAGGGCATAAATGTCATACTTGTCTTCTGTAGAGGACACCAGGACAAACGGCATGTTAATCAGGCACAAGTCGTCAATAAAAAAATTATAGATTCAAGATTTTTTTTATTTGTCACATACATGGTTATATAGTTTAAAAAATATATATAAAATAGATCAATATTCCTATGAAATATGAGATATTCTTATGAAAATGTTGCCAAGTTATTACTCCCATTTTTACACTTCTTTTTTCATTATGTTTTGCACCAACAACACATTAACATGCAAATTAGATGCAGTCAGTAGATACATTGTATAGAAGGGGAATACCAATTTATGGATATTTTACGCACATATTCCATAAAGTACAGTAGTATATCAGATCATTCTGTTATATCTTTCATAACATAGTTGAGAACCATCTTTGTACAAAGTTTGGCTAAATAGCCTGAAACCTAAAAACTGATTGGTGAATGAAAAAATGAAATGTTGTTTTTGCCTATACATGCCTTTTCATGTCTGTTTTTTTTTAATAACAGTCCTGGCGTCCTCTACAAAGGACATAGAATAAAATATGAATTTATTTTTATTTTTTTTCTCAAAAATGTATTTTCTCCATTTGTTTCTTATGCTCCAACCAATGTAATGACATAAAAAAACAAGAAAATTCACAACACTTTTTATTCTGGTTCTCAGGAGGATTTATGATTGTGCGCTTCACTTTTACTTTTAATATTGTGGCACAAGCTAATATCGTCTAACAGTCCTGTTGTGGTCATATCTTTGTGTAAAGGCAATTCTAAATATAATAAACATGTAAATAATAATTATAATACACCTCTAATGGATTACACATCAACGGACGAGTAATAGAAAACCAAATAGCTTCACTGATCAAATCAGACGCGAGTCATTAAAACTGAAGCATAACGCTCGACTGATCAAATCATACATGAAGAATAAAAACCGATATTAGTAATAAATAATTGCTGGCACCGTTCTTTCCGTTTAAACGTTTACACTGCGATGCTTTCACACAATCCTCTATTGTGATTCATGAGAGAGCCGAGCGTGTAGCGTTAGCGGCTAACAAAGACACAGCGGTGCCCAGGAGATTTCAACGGCTTTAAAACGCTGGACAACGACTCGAAATCAGCTCCGCGTCCTGCTCGGGTTTAATTCGGTAGGAGCTGTTGAATCCTGTGACAAACACCTGTCTGAATTGTTCGTTTGTGGTGTTTTGAGTGCTGCGGCGGGAGAGATGTTACAGCTAACGTTAACTAGCCGAGTCCACTAACGCAAACGCACTTACCCTCGGTTTCATTCTGCTTGAAAAATGATTCAGTGAAATTACCTTTTGGATCCCCGCAGGCGTTATATCGCCCTTGGCGCGCTGCCGGTGCGGAGCGAAAGCCACAGACATTGTTAGTTTACCGTAATTTGAGATTAACGTTCAGTCAATACAAACACACCGACCGCGAACGGACGCGCTGAGCGGCGAAACCAGAACGATCCATTGCTCGCGGAACAGAGGGGGGCGTCGAGTCATTTCATCGGACTCAAAACAGAAAAACCGACAAGACTGAATAAAGAATCAAGACGTTTGAAATATAATTACGATATTAATTTATCCAAATCTTGGTATGTAAAGCACAATGTCACTATTAACACAAAATATTCGCGCTAGAATAGCACCGCCACTCCTCTGTTCAACAATAATGGTTTGTTCCAGAGGGTCACGGAGGGGGAATTCTAAACGCCGTTTACTTGGTTAAAATCAAGTTAAAATGCGATGTGCAGAACAGCACGATATACTCCTTGAATTTATATTTCCCATATCCATATGTGCAACATTTGGTGCAAAATGAACATTCTAATTCAGTTAGCCGATGTAATTTGCCATTTTACTGAACCAGTATTTACTAGCGTTTAATTTCGATTTAAACTGATGATATTATAAATAGCAACATTAAAAGCATTTCTATGTTTGCAATGTTTTGTGTGTGTGTTGTTTGTGCAGTATGAGAAGAGGAATTTTTACACTTCTTTTTTCATTATGTTTTGCACCAACAACACATTAACATGCAAATTAGATGCAGTGTATAGATACATTGTATAGAAGGGGAATACCAATTTATGGATATTTTACGCACATATTTCATAAAGTACAGTAGTATATCAAATCATTATTTTATATATTTCATTACATAGTTGAGAATCGTCTTTGTACAACGTTTGGCTAAAAATAGCCTGAAATCTAAAAACTGATTGGTGAATGAAAAAATAAAATTCCTTTGCACTGTCTTTAAAAAAAAGTCTTGTTTTCATTTTTCCAGTTTATTTCATTTTCAAGAATTGATTTTTTTTTTTTAATTAAGAGTTTTTATTGTTTTTTTTTGGAAGGCTGATGGGCAACAGAAGCACAACATTACAATAATTATACAGAGATAGCCTACACATTTCTAAATGCACATTTTGACCATGAAATAGAATTCAGTGCAAGACAGAACACAAACTAGTTGTCTATTAATTCTGAACCTTACTGTAATATATGTCCAGAACTCTTCTCAGGGAATCTCCTTTGCATTGTCTTAAAAAAAAAAAGTATTGTTTTCATTTTTCCAGTTTATTTCATTTTCAAGAATTTATTTATTTATTTATTTTTAATTAAGGGTATTTATTGCTTTTTTTGGAAGGCTGATGGGCAACAGAAGTACAACATTACAATAATTATACAGAGATAGCCTACACATTTCTAAATGCACATTTTGACCATGAAATAGAATTCAGTGCAAGACAGAACACAAAATAGTTGTCTATTAATTTTGAACCTTACTGTAATATATGTCCAGAACTCTTCTCAGGAAGACAACCCATCTTCTCTAACACCATTTATTTGATTAAGCATGGATTCATAAGATGCGATTTCTACCGTTGCATCGGCCCACTCTTTCAATCCTGGGGGTCTTCCAGTGTCTCAAAATAATCCTACTTGCCATTGTAATACATACAATAATAACAGAAAATACATGCTTTGAAACATTAGGTAGGCCTATTTGAGATCTGTCACCTAGTAAACACAATTTAGGGGTTAAAGATATTTCAGAGCCATAGATATCAGCAATTTATGACATCCATAATCTGTTTCCAGTATGGCTTAACAAGACTACATTCCCAAATACAATGTAAAAAGGTACCCGTTTCCGACTGGCATTTCCAACATAGATTGTCTTTCATTGGTTTCATTCTGTAAAGTCTTACCGGAGAGTGGTAATATCTGTGAAGAATCTTATATTGAGTGAACCTCCCCCTTGCTTCTTTAATATATTTACCACACCCTGGTTTGATTTGACAAGAGATTCCAGCTGCTATGGCATGGATATGCAACTTACATGTTAGGCTGCGCTTATCACAGTAGTTACAGTTTACCTGTCATATGTAAGACTAGTCAAAATAACTACTGTATATTTCAACAACAACAACAATAATAAGAGATCTGACCATCACACCATTTTTGGTGAAGCATCTTATGTGACTTTTATACAGCATAAGAGAGCGAGAGAGAGAGAGAGAGTCAAAGATACATTGTTAGATGCACTGGGATGCATCATCAGTGATGTTTGGGTTGATCGGGCTCCAACATCCCATCCACAACTGCCCATAGATCAGCCCTCTTGATTCAAGGCCACCCGGTGACTTTTTCTGGAGGCCGCTTTGCTCATAATGATTTTGCTATAACTGTTTTTGCAAAATATTTTGCTGAGCACTGCTAATATAGGGCTTGTTATGCTTGGAGGTTTGCAGTTCTTCCCTTCTAATAGCCACCCAATATCTTCAGGGTTCACCTGCTGTACTGTTTTTGATGATATTGCAATGCACTTCACAACACTGACAACACGGTTTTTAGCCCTTGTAGCCCTAGTGAAGCTGAACATGGAGTAACTCAATTGATGCCATGAGCCATAGAGAAAAATATAGTGTTTCTGCACCAACCTAGCAGCAGGTGGCGATAATGCACTTCAGTAATTTTTTTTTAACTGCTGCATTTATCAACTGTACATTCAGAATTGAGTTACCTACCATCTATCTACACTATGCTCTATATGTATGTATACTGTAGTATCCTGCAGTCACACAAATCAGTAGCCCTGTGTTACTCAGTGATTGTTTGTCAATGTTACTGTAAATAGTTTTGAATGCAGTGTTTGCTTTTGCTTTTGCTAGAGTTTCGTGTTTAGAGTTTTGGGACAATGTTTAAACTATTGGGGAAAACCTGTAAAACTCCACATGACACACAGAAGTTGTATCCGCCTATTGGCTCCACAAATGCATATGTCTTCTGATCTTGCACATAAAACAAATAAACACAATACAAGCAATGTGATTTTATTTCGTGCCATTACAGCTTTATATTTTAAAAATGTAACTTTATATCTCACAATTATTTCATAGTAGCAGTTTTCTTTCTTTTTTTCTTTCTTTCTTTCTTTCTTAATGGTTACAAACAAACTGATGA
>NW_015647048.1:543246-564297 GCF_001515625.1 Sinocyclocheilus rhinocerous
GTACATTTTACAAGAAAACACTATTTCTACTTAAAATTGTAACATTCAGTTCAACTTGTAACTTTTTTTGTGATTATTTGTGAAATTTAGCAAACTCTAAAAATTGTTTGAAAGTAAACACTGTAACACTCACAAATTATTGAAACACACAACAAATAAAATCTGGAAAAATGGCATCACTCTTCTTCTTAAACCTGTACACAGCCATGTGACCAGCTTCTATAAACCTGCCAGAGTTTTATGTCTTTGATATACATTGACAGGAGTGAACTGGGTGTAGCAGCTCCTCATGCATTGACTCAGTCGCAGTCATGCATAAAGACTAAACGGTCAAAATACTTTCAAGCCGAGTTCCCACCTTTCCACAGAACGCAGCTGTTCATGACTAACCCGTCTTATCATTATCATGCAATCTGCCTGTTGTCGTCTCATCCACCCTGCTGGATTCCCTGCACTAAAACCTCTTGATTCATGAATCCCAGGATTTATGATCTCTATGAAGAACTTCAGTCAGGTTTCAGGACCCACCATAGCACAGAAACTGCACTTGTTAAAATTACAAATGACTTGCTTCTTGCGTCAGACCAAGGCTGTATCTCATTGCTAGTTTTACTTGATCTTAGTGCTGCGTTCGACACTATAGATCATGACATACTCATAGATCGATTACAAAACTATACAGGTATTCAAGGGCAGGCTTTAAGATGGTTTAGATCCTACCTGTCCGATCGCTACCATTTTGTTCATTTAAATGGGGAGTCATCTCAATTATCACCAGTAAAATATGGCGTGCCACAAGGATCTGTCCTAGGTACTCTTCTATTTTCAATATACATGTTGCCCCTTGGTAATATTATTAGAAAATACGGGATTAGTTTCCACTGTTATGCTGATGATACTCAACTATATATCTCAACAAGACCAGATGAAACTTCTAAATTATCTAAGCTAACAGAGTGTGTTAAAAATGTCAAAGATTGGATGACCAATAGTTTCCTCCAATTAAATTCGGATAAGACAGAGATCTTACTTATTGGACCAAAAAACAGTACACAGAATCTCTTGTATTACAATTTGCAACTAGACGGGTGTACTGTTACTTCCTCTACAGTCAAAAATCTGGGTGTTATATTAGATAGCAACTTGTCTTTTGAAAATCATATTTCCCATGCTACAAAAACAGCATTCTTCCATCTTAGAAACATTGCCAAGCTACGAAACATGTTAGCTGTTTCTGATGCAGAAAAGGGCTCTGTCCAGTTCTCAGCCCCCATTTCACACTAATGCCTAAAGTTAGTCATTGGTTTGTCTAAAGTCAGTGATTTGGTTACCAAGGGCATAACAATGTCAACAAAGAGCAATGAATAACTACAACGACGAACTGTAAAAATTAAAAGATCTGTCCATTTTGCAAAGTCTTATAAATTATTTAAAATCAATGCTGCATGCCCAGCAAACAAAAATGTGTTCTGTGAATGTTTAAGTTCTGTGAACATTCCATTTGAAATATTATGGGAATGCTACTTTTGAATATTCTCCGAGGATTCTAAATAATAGCAAACATTAGCAAAGCCAGATAACTGAATGAACGTTCTATTTAAAAAAAACAAACAAAAAAACGTTTTTAGTTTTTTTTGCCAGAACGTTAGTACTGAGAACGTTCATTGTTAGCTGGGTAAAGCAATTAAATCTAATTTATTACAAGACAATGCATTTTATTTTTCAAATACTAATAAAATATTTCATATTTCTAGCATGCTATTCTTTAGAATCATTATGAGGACGCACTATGGTTTGTGGTGTTATCAGTGTTGACAGGGTGTGTCTGAGGACGCTCTCCCTCCCGCATTCTCCGGCGCTGTGCTGAAGCTCCGCCCGCCGCTGACCGCACTTCAGTCCGCGTCTAAGTTCCGCGAGTAACGGCAGCAGCGGCGGCGCTTATGGCGAACATCTGCGGCATTTCACTCTTCGTAGCGCTGATTCTTGCGGTGAGCAAAAAGACTGAAGAGTTTCCAGTGTTCATGTTGACTCGAATATAATCTTAACTCTTCTGTCTGCATCCTCAAAGTTTCGTTTCTTTCATTTGATATTTTTTCCTAAACACTCTCTAAACACTTCTTCATGAACACTAAAAATGCTGGGTTGTTTCAACCCAACTTTGGGTCAAATATGGACGAATCCAACTTTTGGGCTAAATTTTTTTATTTAAAAATGTAACCCAACAGCTGGGTTAGCCTAGTCCATATTTGAAACAACCCAGTATTTATTTATTTTTTTGAATGTGTACATGTGTTCAATACAGTGAATGTGTATGAATAATGTAATTATTTAATATGATTTACGTGTGTAAACTGCTGTTTTCCTTTAATCTTCTCAGCCAGGATTGTGTGTGTGTGTGTGTGTGTGTGTGTGTGTGTCTTTGCACTGCTGCTCATTCTTTATTAATGAACTATGGGAAGATATTAATTAAAGAACTGTATATACAGGCTAGATGTCACCTAATACTGACTTTTTTCATAGAGATAGATGTTATTAGTTAAATTATTGCATTACCAGATTGCCAGAGGAAGAGAGCATGTGGGTGGGAATTAAGAGGAAGTCAAAACAAAAGGTTGACTGTATGTCGGTGATTCTTCAACTTAAGGCATTTATCAGAGAATTATTTTTATTAAAACTAACACAAGCTTTATTAACACTATTATTCTTGGTTTGCTTTTTTTTAAAACCTGGTTCTTTCAAATGTCAGCAGCCCCATGGGTGGCTTTATTTTCACCTTCCCAAACAATGTGTAGCCTCTAAAAAAAAGATTTTTCAAAAATAAGCATACTTGTTTACAAGAAGACAATAGAAACTTTCGAGAGCATGCTTGAGATGAAATGTGAAACGGGATTTATGGTAAATATCATCTTGTGCGCAGAATATTTTTTATTTTGCATGATGCAATCGAGTTGTAAATTCATCAGAATCAAAATACAAGGAATTTGTTTTGGTGATAGAAACTTCCAGTAAACAGAGAAAACAACAACAACACACAGATAATAAAAAATAAAGATATGTGAGTAAAATACACATAATGTGTAAAATAGACACAATTTGTATGTACAGGTGTACAGATGTATTATGACATTTTTTTTAAAAGTATTATTTAATTGTGTGTATTTTGGATCGATTCTTACACCTGTTTTACTGCTCTCCAGTTTAGTTTCTCACATTATTAGGTGAAACAGACACTTGTGTTTGTGTGTTTGTGTAGATCCTGAACACTTCAGCATCTGAAGGACAACAGAAGAAAATCAGACAGAAGAGAGAATGGATAATCCCACCACACAAACTAAAGGAAAATGTCAATTATATAAATCGGGATTACATAGCCAAAGTAAGATCTTCATTATTTGTATTTTTATTAGTGCTGTCAAACGATTAATCGCGATTAATTGCATCCAAAATAAAAGTTTTTGTTTACATAATATATGTGTGTGTATTTATGTACATATAAATACACACACATGCATGTATATATTTCAGAAAAATATTTTATGTATATATATTAAATATATTTATTTATAATATAAATTATATAAATATATACATGTAAATATTTTCAAAATATATGCATGCATGTATATATACATAATAAATATACACAGTACACACATATATTATGCAAACAAAAACTTGTATTTTGTATGCGATTAATCGCGATTAATTACTCACTAATTTTTATTTTTTTAGTTCTCTGCAGTGTTTCTTGGGGAAAAATACTTTGTTTTCATTTTTTTTAATACAGAACAGTAGCTTTCCAAACATTAGTGATGTTTTGATGAACAGTTGCATTGTAAATTAAATAGAGCAACGGGAAATAAGTAGGTAATTTGTAAGATCTCTCCAGAATAAAAAAAAATGATTAGCACTTTTCCCACTGTTCTGCCATGAATGATCAATTACAAGGATTAGGATGAATAAACTCTAGTTATGTATCACTGCATGGTAAAAAAAAAAAAAAAAAGTGCCATTTTCATTTAACAGATGCTTCTTTTTAAACCCCATTAAAGTGTGAAATGGATTTGTTTTCAGATCCGTTCAGATGAGGAGACCAGGACGAGTATACAGTATTCACTGACTGGATCAGGTGCTGATCAGCCGCCTGTCAACTTGTTCACTGTTGATAGTGAGACCGGCTTGGTCAAGATCCACGGAGTGTTAGACAGAGAGAAAACTCCCGTTTATTATGTGAGCAGCCCTTTCATCTTTTACACACGATTATTAACATTTATTGCATGGGTGTCTGTCCTTCCCTGCCTGAATGACTAGATCACTAAATGCAGTGCAGCTCATACTAAAATCCCATAATTTGTATTTTATTAGCCATAGCATATGCATAAAGAGAGGCAATGTCATTGAGAGGGTGTGTATGCATTTGTTTTGATTGAGAAATCATGATTTGTTAATAAGTTTGAACTTAAATTTTTTTCACATTTAGAATCAACTCAACCCACATGGCATGTGTTAAAGGAATAGTTCACCCAAAAATGAAAATGTAGGCCATCCTAGATGTAGATGAGTTTGTTTCTTCATCAGGTTTGGAGAAATGTAGCACTGCATCAGTGTCTCAGCGATGGATGCTCTGCAGTGAATGGGTGCCGTCAGAATGAGAGTCCAAACATCTGATAAAAACATCACAATAATCCACAAGTAATCCACAGCACTCCAGTCCATCAGTTAACATCTGGAGAAGACAAAAGCTGTGTGTTTCAGCCACACAAATCCAGCATTAAGGCGTTTTAACGGCAAACCGCTGCTTCCGGCTAAAATACAAATCCATAATAACACCTTCTCCGGTGAAAAAGTCCATCTACTGTCGTCTCTCACATCAAAATCCAGCCACATATTTGTTTAGAGCTGTTTTGGCTTGTGAACAGTGCTTGATCTGTGCAGATTTCTCTCCTGATTCAGACCAGATGATTTTTCACTTGAGGGAGTGTTATTATGGACTTGTATTTTAGCCGGAAGCAATGGTTCCAGAATCCAGATGTTAACTGATGGACTGGAGTGGTGTGGATTACTTGTGGATTATTGTGATGTTTTTATCAGCTGTTTGGACTCTCGTTCTGACGGCACCCATTCACTGCAGAGCATCCATTGCTGAGACACTGATGCAATGATAAATTGTGGTTTTAGCCAGAATGTTTCGTAAGCTGTGAGGAAAATGACGGTTGATTTGCTTATCATCTGCACAGATCAGGCTTGCATGAACATGACCATCACTAGACATCAAATAACGTATTCTTTAAAAAGAGTGTAGCAAGCTAACATGAATGGATAGAGAGAGTTTGTGCTTGTTGATCAGAGTTCACATGCTTAGACCGAGCCGAAAACCAGCATCTCCTGAGTCGTACAGAGGATTTCTCACATGGTTATATGAAAAGGCAGGGTTTCATGATATTTGCTTATTCTCTCTTATCAGGAATACTTATCATATCTCATTTGTGTTTAGCTGAACGTGTGTTTCATGAACTTTTTTAGAAAACAGGACAAGGAGAAAATGAAGGGTTATGAGAGAAGAATGAAAGGGTAAGGGAGGGCAAATATGAATGTCATAAAATACAGATTAAATAGCCTAATACATATTTAAATCTATGCTGTGACTGAGAATTTCTACTGAAATGACTGGTGACATAAAAAAGTTAATGGTGTGAATATATCCAATTTGCCAACTTAAATAAACATTATTATGTATTTAACAGTAGGGGTGTGACGAGAGCTCATGCCACGAGATCTTGCGATATTACAATGTGACGATTTTCTCGTCGAGTTGTCTCGCGATATCACCATTACGAGTGTGACGGTGAAATTAGCATGAGAAGATGCCACCGCTGTGTTTACATTACCGCCTCCACTGTCGTTATGCTTTTTAATAGAAATAAAAATTTTTTAAAAATTAAGTTGGACAACGGTCGCTTCAATTCTAAACTGAAAGCGTCTGCTCTGCTCGTTGCGCAACAGAGCTAAGCATCTGACAAACATAGATATGTATAGACATATCTATGCTGACAAATGTCTTTTCTTGTAGAATGCACGCTGAGCACCACATTTTGAGAGCGGCTTCCTGATCTCCCAATATCAAACCTATCTTTGGCTGGGCTGTGTGTAGTTGTTACCGTCTATTAGCTCTGTATCATGCTTTAAGAAATACCTGGTCTGTTGAATATTGAGAGAGTACTTTGATTATGGTTGCACGTATTGCTTGCACTTAACAAGTCTAAGAAAAAAAACATGTGCTATATATTTTTGTTATTTATATGGTTTTTATGTTCAACTTGTGGGAAGGAGTTCAGTTAGGAGGTCAGAAGTTCTAGAAGCTCATAATTCATGTAGAGTTCTAAGGTCTGAAGAGACTCGTGTGAAATCATACAGGAGAGAAGCAGTCTGTGGCAAAACCTTTTACAGTGCTTGTATATTGTTGTCTTTTACTGCATATGATAATTCATACTCAGAACTGGAATGACATGCATTACAAGATGATTAGTTAAAGCATTTCAAAATGCACCTGCAGACTATTTTTCCAGTTATGTACTGTATTTTGTCATTGAGGATTTCTTAAAAAAATCAAAGAAGTTCCCATTGAATTAAACTTCTATGTAATTTGTGAAATGTTTGGTGATTTTCCTGCATTCCAGCTTCGAGGGGTGGCCAGGTTTCTGAATGGCAGTCATGCTGAGAAAGATATTGATTTGAGAATCGTGGTGGAGGATGAGAACGATAATGCTCCTGTGTTTAACCTGACAACCGGAGCTGTTTACGAGCGGAGCGCAAGAGGTACTGCAGTCATACATGATGCTTGAGACAATCAGGAAATCGGCTCAGTCATTTTCATTGTTCAAAGTGTTTGTAGTGTTAGCTGAATTAACTTACTAAATTAACAATTGCATTTTATTAGTAGTGGCTAAGCTACCCAGGCTCATTGGAAATACGTGCCTCTACCTACATTTCTGCAAAACTCAAAAAACAGATCTATATGTATGAATCGCTGCAGTTTCCAGTTGAAATGAACACTAGAGGCAGTAAAACTCTGACAACTTTTATTCCTTTTCACACAAAGTGTGATTTACAGGGCCAGAGTTTCGATTAAGAAAGCCTTATTTTCATATAATATTATGTTTTGACTTCTGAACAATTTTAACATGCTGCCAGATTTGAAAACTGATACTTTTGAATGTTAGCGTCACATATACAGCTTCATATGGATGGGCTTTCAAACGCAGTAAGTTTGCTCAGTAGCTGACGTGATACAGTGTTGCGCTTGAGAGATGAAGCACTGAAACTATGCAAAACACAGTAGGTTTACATTTGGGTTTGGTGTTGGAGGTTTGTTATTTTCCAACATGATAGAGCATTAACTTTTTAGCGACACTCAAGAACAAGAACACAAGTATACAGAAGATGCATGAAAGTCCCGGATGTGTTCTTGATATCTTGATATCAAGGATGCATCAGATGCAGACTTGAGAGAATCGAACCATTAGAAATCCTGGAAGACGTTGCGGGCGCTCGACGTACGGAAGCCTGTAACTATGTCTGCAAGCTCACAAATACGTGAAGGCTCGTGAAAGTAAACATTTGTTTTGCATAATTTTAATAAACTGATAAAGACCTGGAGAAAGCCTGCAGTACTTTTATTGACATATAAAAAGTATCTTAACATTGACAAAGCAAAGGTAACAAATATACAAACTCATTTTCACAAACACATACAGTAAACATAAAACTATGATTAACGAATTAGTCAGTATAGGGCCCTATGAATTTTTTCCAAATTCCGTTTTTTTTCTTCTGTTGAAATTTTTCTGGATTCCATTTTTTTTTCTAGACTCTGTTTTAATGGTTAAATAAAAAATATGAATCATAAATCATGTCTAATTAATTAAAATCATGAAACTTACACAATATAACAGCAATTTATTAATAGTTTAACAAAAAAATACTTTTTTAAGGCCTTACAAAATACGTTGAATTTTTTTCTCAAATTCAGTTTTATTTTTTTACCAAATTCTGTGTTTTCCATGAATTTTTTGGATTCCATTTTAATTGTTTCATTCAGTTTTTTTCAAAAGCATCTCTAATTAATTGATTTTATTTTACATTTATTTATTTTATTTTATTTTATAGATTTATTTTATTTTATTATTATTTTCTTTCTTTCTTTTCTATGGAGCCCCGCACATGACATGCAAGAAAAAAAAAATCGTGGGCACGATTTATTAATTCGTTCCCTCATTTTAAGTAAATCATGCGCTCGATATAGTAATTCGTGCCCTCGTTCTAGGTAAATCGTGTGCACGAAATAATTATTAGTTGTACTTCCTGTCCGCGTACGCATTCTCATAAACATGTTGCTGCTATATGTTATGTCATTTTGAGTTGGGAATGAGTTATAGAGACATTCTCAAAAGCCTTGCAGCGTTGCATGGAATCATTTTAAGTGAGAGGCATCTACATCGCATACTAAGAATTGGAGGTCTTACCTAGAACGAGGGCACAAATTATTATATCGAGCGCACGATTTATTTAAAACGAGGGAAAGAATTAGCCTATTAAATCGTGTGCACGATCTAGTAAATCAAGGGAATTAATTAATAAATCGTGCGCACGATTTACTTAAAACGAGGGAACGAATTATTAAATCCTGCGCACAATCTAGTAAATCGAGGGAACGAATTAATAAATCGTGCACCGCGGCTGAGGGTGAGCTGAGTATTGCGCGGCGTGTGTGTCAAAACAAAGAGGAGAGGGCTCCAGCCCCCGAATCCAGTTCAGAGCACCTCCGGTGCCCGCTCCTAGAAAGCGCCCTCAAGTGTCCGCTCCTCCAGAGCGCAATCCTGTTCCCGGGTTCAGCCTAGAGGGGGCTCCTGATCCAGAGTTTAGCCCCGAATGCCTGGAGGCTCATGAATGGAGGCCCCTCTGCTTGCCCTCAGCCCACCATCTATGCGGTGCGAGCTCCGCAGGACTGCCATCCTCCAGCGTCGCCGTAGCTGGAGTTTCCCTTGACTCCGCCTCCAGCCTCTAAGCCCCAGACTCCGCATTGGCCCGTTGACCCGTCGGCTCCACCATGGCTCCTAGCTCCCTCCTCTCCGCCGTGGCCCGGCAGTCCACTAGCTCCGCCGGGCTCCCTCGTCCCTTCGGCTCCACCTTGGTCTGGCGTCGACCATCCTGTGCCTCGGGACTCCACTCCTGTGGCTTCACATCGTCCCGCCATCCCTCCGGCTCCATCAGGCTGCTTCATCCCCTCGGCTCCTCCTCAGTCCTCGGTCGCTCCGGCTCCACCGCGGCGTCCTGGATCCACATCTTTGCCGGCGCCATCTGCTCCGCCTAGGACCTCTGGATCCTCCCCGTCGCCCTGGCTCATCGGCTCTCCGTCCTGTGTTAATTTAATTGATTCCATGCACCTGTGTTCCCCTGACTGCCCTGTGTTTATTAGCCCCAGTCTGTGTAGTCTTCCTTTGTTGGTTCTACTTGTTGGATGTTGTGAAATTCCCCTGTCATTCCCAGAATTAAAGACTGTTTATGTACTCCACGTCTCCTTGTTCCTCGCTCCTCCTAGCACAGATCGTGACAATCATACAAAGTTTAAAACATTTAAATATCAAGCAGTCGTGATTATTAGGCTAGAGCTGGTTTGGTTTCTGAGAGATGCGCAGAGATGGAACGTGACTGTTTGATGTAACTCAAACCCTTTTATCTAAACCTCTCGCACATTTCAGTGTGGTCGCATGTCTGGCAGGTGTTTTATAATGGACACTCGCTGAAGAAGCCTGTTTTTATAGGAGTTTGCGATGGTCAGTGATGTTTATATGGGCATCAACACTCACTCTGACAGAGGAACTGTTCACTGGTGATGATGAGCTGCCAACTTTAGAATGTGTTTATTTGCTTTTTAAATTTGTGTTTTGCTCTGTTTAATAATTCTGAATGGATCCGTTTATATTTATATACAGTCAGGTTAAGGCGGTCTGTTGGCTTGTCCGTGTGGTCCTGTTTGGTATTGCAGCTTGACTTGTAGTTATACAAAATGCTCTAAACAAATGTGACATTTATTTTTTCCTCACAGTTTTTACTGTTGTACTGTATAAATAAATTGTGAATTATGAAAAAAACATTTTTTAATTTATCTTGAAAAAATTGTGCAGAAAATATAGTTATTTTTCTATTCTATCTGTTTTCTTTTTATTATATAATAATAATAAAAAAACATTGCTACATGTACTGCGTTAAGTTAACTGAGACTTGTTATAGCACTTGCATATCATTGCTCTCTTGTTGATTTTGATTGCTTCCATTGTCCTCATTTGTAAATCGCTTTGTATAAAAGCGTCTGCTAAATGACTAAATGTAATGTAAATACAATACTGTAGGTTCATTTGTCTAAACCTACTCGTGTAAATATTTCATCTGAAGAAATCCCCACGGCTACTGCAGCCAAACATGTACACACACTTATACACTTAAAATTCTCCTGTCAACCCTATTGGAAAATGATTAGCCTGTTTATACAAGACATTATAATTATATATAAATATCAATTATAATTATTTTGTTACGTTATAATAGATGTTTTGTCAGTCACAATTTTAGAGGGTTCTTAAAAGTGTGCAGTGGCCTTTTCACCCGTAGAATATGTGGGGCACTTTTAATAAAGTGTAAATTTGTCCACTGCACTTTTTCACTGGACATGGTTTTCATGGGGCAATGTGTATGTATAAATCTAGACTCAAAAATCAAAGAGACAGGATAATCTATAAAGTATGTGACCTGACATGCATGAAAACTAGTCACATTCTACACTGCTGTTCAAAAGTTTGGGATCAGTAAGATTTTTAATGTTTTTAAAAAAGTATCTTCTGTTCATTAAGGCTGCATTTATTTGACCAAAAATACAGAAAAAAAACAGTAATATTGTAAAATATTATTACCATTTAAAATAATGGTTTCCTGTTTTAAAATACTTTCAAATATAATTTATACCTGTGATGCAAAGCTGAATTTTCATCATCATTACTCCAGTCTTCAGTGTCACATGATCCTTCAGAAATCATTCTAATATGCTGAATCTGATTTATTATCAATGTTGGAAACAGTTTTGCTTCCATCAAAACTTGTTGTGACATTTCTGCAAACTGATATTAAATTGTGTGTTTCGTCTAGTGTCTAGTCAGTGGTGCTAAAAGCGTGTTCAGTTTTATCTGAAACAGATGAAACTAATGTAGCAACGATTTTGTTGGTTGTTGTATGTGGCACTTTGGAAGATGAAATGTTGGGGGAGTGGCGCTAAAAGGTTAATGCTCTGTTGCATCTGAAAATAACACACCTACACTAAACCTATAACATTAATAAAAACAAACGAGATAAAAACACTTTGCTAAAGCAAACATGCCACTTTAGCTTGCTTTGACAAGTCTTTGAGCTCTTTTATTGTGACTCGGACCTGAACGTTCCACATCACAAGTGCAATGCTGTACCAGGTGAACAAGAAGAGCAAGATTAATACAGACAAATGGAGCTGTTTATGCGATGTAAACGTGTATTAAAATCCACGCACTAAGGTAAAAGTGTTTTGAGGTCCAAACATAGCACTGTGCAAAAATAAGCCAATAATAAGCCGTCCCGTTATCATAATTTATGTGAAAAGGCATAAATGTTATTAGTGGTTTACTGCCGCTAATGTTCATTTTAGCTGTGAATTGTGAAATGTAGTGAATTGTATGTTTGTGCTACTGTGTTGTCCTTGATTTTTCAGACACGTTTGCAAAGACCATCACAGCAACAGATGCAGATCAGCAAGGAACTCTGCATACAAAAATCGCCTACAGCATTGCTGAACAGCATCCTGATAACATGTTCTACATTAATCGAGAGACCGGTGGGATACACGTCATGCACAACACGCTCGACAGAGAGGTATGCAGTCGCTGACATCGAGTCAAATTAAATTCACGTTTGAATTGTTGCTGCACTTGCAATTTGTAATTAATTTAGTTTGAATCGCTTAATGTACAGACTCATTTCAAATTTTGTTTTGTAGTTAATTTCAGCCCTATTATTTTTTTAAATCAAATTTATGCATGAAGAAATTTAAGATTAAAGATTGAAAATTTCCCGTTTACTGACATTCCAAATATTGATTTCTTCTACCACAGATTGATTGATTGATTGATGCATTGCAAGCATTTTTTTTCCCAGGAAATGCAAATATAGTTTTTACAGAAACATAATTGATGTTGCACGATGTTTTATAGGTTATTGTTTAATAACGATTAATGTGTCACACTTTATTATAAGGTCTCACTATTACTAACTACAACTTTTGCCTCAATAAACTCCTAATTTGCTACATATTAATAGTAAGGTAGTTGTCAAGTTTAGGCATTGGGTAGTGTTACAGATCTAAAATATGATCATGCAGAATAAAGCATTAATATGTGTTTTATAAGTACTAATAAACAGCCAATATGCTAGTAATATGCTAGTAATAAGCAACTGAGTGAGAACTGGTCTCTAAACTAAAGTGTTACCAATCCTAATTGCATTGCACATTTACTTGCACCTGTGACTGATGTTTGTGCTTTTCTCATCACAGAAACAAGACACATACACGTTGATTATTAAAGGGACTGATATGAACGGAGCTGCGAACGGAAATACAGGAACAGGGACAGCTGTCATCAAGATTCTTGATGTCAATGACAACATCCCTACTTTGGAGAAAAACTTTGTAAGATTTTATTATACCAAAAAATACCAAAAGGCTTAAAAATAATATGCATTTTTTAGTTTATCATGAGTTGTTTCTATGCACATATTTGTAAAACACGTGCATTATATTTGATATTACACATTTAATGGATATGAAATGTTTTGTAATTTAAGTTTATCACTTTGTTTGGTTTTAGTACGAGTGCAGTGTGGAGGAAAACACTCGAAACGTGGAAGTGGTGAGAATTGAAGTGACGGACGAGGATCTGATCTATACTGAAAACTGGCTGGCTGTCTTTACAATCGTGTCAGGAAACGAAGCCGGTTATTTCTCCATAATCGCAGACAACAAGACCAACGAAGGCATCCTGATTCTCAATAAGGTAGACTGACCAGTCTTTTGCCTTTACAAACAGTGCTTTGTTTTCTCTTGCACACCTGCTGTCAGGCTGACTATAGTTTTAGCTGCACCATCTTTCAAAAACCTTCAAAAGCCTGACTGCAATATCCTTCAACAGCATCTTTGCAAAACCTGCATTACATTCTGACAGATGTAAAACAAACAGCTGCACTGAGATGTGCAGTGTGTTCATAGCAGAAAGATGTTTTCCTAACAACACACGCGATTTACACTGTGTCAGAAGAAGAGAGAGTAAAAAGTGTTATTTTAGTATCATTGAGATAATATGATGCTTTTGTTAATATTTTAAAAATAATTTATTTTTATATATTCTGTTTTCATGTTAACTTTAGTTAAAGTTTTAGTAATTTTGTTGTGTTAAATATGTTTGTTGTTTTTAAATGTCTGTATAGCTTTTATTCATTTTTTTATTTCGGTTTGCATCAAACTAAACAAAAACGAGAAATGTTGCCTTGGAAACTAGCTGAAAAAAAAAGTTTTTTATATTTTATTTTATTTCAGTTAATATTCATTTCAAGTAATGATATTTTTTTTTATATACAATTTTATTATTATTTTTTTTTAGTTAACTAAAGTACATCTGAAACAGGGAAAATGAAAATAGATATGTTGGAACTCAATCAAATATTTCGATTTTTTTCCCCATTTACAACTTTTGACTTTTAATTTGGTAACACATACTTCAGTTGTGGATTATTTTCCACACTCTTGTCGAGTTAACCATTAATTTATCCACATTAAATCCTTCCTTTTGTTTGCTCTCTATGTGTTTTCTCATTAGTTCTCATTTCTTTTTTTTTATTTTGTTGATTATCATCTTGTTATTTCTCATTTGAACGTATGTGATTAAGACTACACTGAGTTAAAGTAAGAGAAATGTGTTTCAGGAATGGCCTGAAATTAGGTTTTATGTTCATTTCAAATCAATGTTATAAATATTGTGAATCTGGGGCTGTACCTTTTCAAAAGATACACTTTTGTACTTTATTTAGACCTAAAGGGTGCATTTTAGTGCATTTTAAATGAAAACTTAAGTTACGGAGACAGTTCAGATTCTGCTGTAAAGCAGCTCAGAAAGAGTAGTGTCATTATTTAGCTCAAGTCAGTTCAGTGTTGGTTCAGTTCAGAACAATAGCAGTGTGAACTTCATCAATTTGAAACAAGTTCAATTCAGCAGTAAGCAGCTCTACAAAAGTCAACAACGCTGTTCATTATTCAGCTCGAGTCAGTTCAACAGTTCAAGGGAAAAGAGTAAAAGATCTATTATCTTATGTGAAGAGACCATTGTTGATTTTTGTTATTGCATGTGTGTAGAAACTATTATACATCTCTTTTAATTTAATATCTGATTTATTGTCTGCAATTCACACCTGAACCCATTTACAAATGGGATGCTCAGATTGTTAATATCAGACTGAAATGGTCAGGGATATTGTTGAAAATTAACTTTAGCTGCTGTTTTCTAACATTAGATGAAGAGGGTTTATAATACATGCATAGTTAACTCTGTTAGCATTGCCTTTTCTCAATGCCAGTTACTCAGCTTGTGCAAGTCTTGAAATATGCTTATGGGGCCAAATACTCTGCTGGCAAACGTTCAATCACTGGACAACAATCTCTGCAAGCTAAGGACGCTGGTCTTGTTCCAGCACAAAATAAATAAATCCGCTTCAGAGAAACTTGTGGAGGAACCTGCTGTGGTTCTCCATGCATATTGTGCACATTCTGTCATGTCGTTTTGCTCCCCTGATCTGGAATATCTAATGCTACTGTGTTAACTATTCTGCCTAGCGAGGGAATTCACAGCCGTCCTTATCCCAGCTGTGTACCAGGCACTGAAACTCTACGGGTATCTGACCAAGCAGAAAACACTACCCTGAGGCTCAACTTAATATTGTCTGTGTTCGTTCGAGGGAAACAACATCGCCTTCACAGGAGTTAAAGGGATAGTTCACCCAAAAATGAAAATGTTCTCGCCCTCCACTTGTTTCAAACCCTATGAGTTTGTTGAACACAAAAGAAGATATTTTGAAGAATGTTAGTAACCAAACAGTTGACGGTAGCCATTGACTTCTAGTATTTTTTTTTCCAATCAAGGGTGAGTAAATGATGACAGGATTTTCATTTTTGGGTGAACTGTCCCTTTAAATACACTGTCTGCAGGTCCAAATGGCATTCTGGGCCATGTGTGTTCAGCAGGGTCAGAAATTAACTTTTCCATTAAGAGGCAAAAATTGATTGCTCTTGATATTGTAATAATGATTATTAATGCCGATAAATAGAGTACATATAAAACTTTTTTGTGTTTTATGTCTGCGTTTTGGGGAAATGGCTCGTCATATATTCTAGCTCTGGCTTCACAAACATGTCGGTTCATGACATTAGTCTAGTCTAGTGCAAGTTATGCAAAATCTCCCGTTATAATCGCTGAAGCTACGAAATGAATCTTGTATTTACATCGTGTCTGCACTGTGTTGTTTATGATGAAGGAATTCACAAACAGTGAGCGCGCACACTCAACAACAGCTCCGAAGTTTTCAGCGCTGACTAATCTAAGCATCTCTGATTGGCCATCGCATTCCTAAGTTAAATGGAAACGCATGTGATTGGCTATAAGGCTCAACAACAAAAAAAACAATCTGAATGTAAAAAGCAATCTGATGCAGTGTGAGCGAATCAAAATGTAATTCCGCGAATAGACATTTTTCATTCATTTTCACATTTCTTTTTAATTGCGACAGCCGTAATTGCAGGGGCAATTTTTGCCCCTTTATCTTCAATTTGATGAGCATTTGTGTTTATATTGGTGGCTTTTTTGCCGCAAGCCCCGTTAATTTCCAACCCTGGTGTTCGGAGAATTCATAGACCAATTAGTGCAAGTTTTCACTGACATTTTCAATCTTTGTTGTTTGCACGTTTTAAAACCATGCCAAAGCAACCAAAATAAACATACTTAACCCTCATAATGTACTCAAAATCTGTGTATTATTTTCTCATTCCGGGCTCACTTGGACCCCAAGAATTGTTATTTTATAAAACATTCATAGCTTAATATTTTTCCATCTAAAACCATTTTGTATCTTATCAACAACTTCTCATTAATGAGTGAATGTGAAAAAAATAAAAGTTTTGAAAGTTACCATGTTACACATAAACCACACACACAAAAAAACTGAAGGCTAGACAAATTCATTTTACTTGCATAAACTTTCAGTTTCAGATGAAAAAAGTGATTAGTTTGTCATGCTGCAATGGATCGTCAAGATGTACATATTCATGTAAATCAACAAAATTTAGTCCTAGAAGTGTGAGAGATATGGGGAAAAGCCTAAATCAGGGCTGTCCAAACTCGGTCCTGGAGGGCTGGTGTCCTGCAGAGTTTAGCTCCAACCCTAATTAAACACACCTGAACCAGCTAATCAAGCTCTTACTAGGCATAGAAACTTCCAGTCAGGTGTGTTGAGGCAAGTTGGAGCTAAACTCTGCAGGACACCGGCCCTCCAGGACCGAGTTTGGACAGCCCTGGCCTAAATATATTTTACAAAAGTTTTTGACACTAACCTAACTCCATAGATAATTTTACAAAAAGTATTTTGACACCTAATGGTACTCCATAATGACCCGGACACGAAACGTGTCGTATTTTTTAAATTATTATATGACAATTAATCAGTCTCAGAAATAATCTCAGTTCAGTGTATAATATAATTATTTCATAAGCAAAGATGTTACTCAATCATAGCAGTGGGCATTTATATTTAAGGATTAAAAGAAACACGCCCCTTTAAATAGAGTGTTGAAAACAAAAAGTCCAAAACAGGGTAGGAAATGACCATTTATTTCTAAATTATGACTACTTTTGATGTAAACATCATTATAAATGGACCTCAGGGAGCAGGAATAAATGTGTGTGTGTGTGTGTGTGTGTGTGTGTGTGTGTTGTTCAGCAGGAAGTCTCCTACATTCCTGCGTTTCACCCTTTGTTTATCTTTAAAGGAGCTGGACTATGAAGAGCTGAAGGAAATCAGCATGCAGGTGTCTGTCGCTAACAAGGCAGAGTATCACCCTTCAGTAGTCGTAACAGAGAGCAAGACGTACACCGTCCACGTCAGTGTGATCAACCAGCCTGAGGGCCCTCGCTTCAAACCCGCCGTCAAAGTCATCACCATCTCTGAAGAAAGCTCCAGCACTACTTTAAATAAAGTTATAACAAATTACGCAGCAATAGACAGCGACACGCTATTAACTGCTCATAACGTCAGGTGAGACTACAGAAACTGTTCAAACATTACACAAGAATGCGTTTTCGATCAGATCTTGTAATAAAATAATCATTTATTTTAGGTATGCAAAAGGACAAGACGTTGACAACTGGCTGATTATAGATGAGAGGACGGCTGATATAAGACTCAATAAAATACCAGATTATGAGTCCAAGATTCTGGTCAATGGCACATATTACGCTCAGATAATCTGCATCACTAACGGTAAGTGACCCTACATTTTATGATATGCAGTGCTGTAGTAACTGAGTACATGTAATCTGGATTACATAATCAGTTTCCAAAAATTAAGTACTTCTAATTAGATTACATTACATTTTAAAATGCTCATAGATTACAGTTACTGTTTTATGGATTACATAGTATTCACACAATGGCTGTAAATTATTCATAATTTATTGTTTCACCCCAGTTCTCTTTTCTTTTAAATTTTCCTTTCTGAATGAATCTATCTCTTATATACACGAGACTAATATTTATGCGAGTTACTAAACACTGCCAATGCATAGCTGTGAAATACATTGTCTTCATCATATCTTCACTAATTATTAATATCGGAAGTCTGGACAAAAATATTTAAAACCTGGAAGACTTTGGGCATGTACTATCATGTTTTCATGTTTAATAATGTTTGTTAATGTAATGTAGGGATTCCTAAGCTTTTGACATTTTTACGCTTTCATTAATTATTAGCTTTTCGTGAACGCCCTACAGTTTTTTTTTTTTTTCAAGAACCCCAATCTAGGAAATGATATTCATAACAAAAAAATTAAATATATTTTATTTCTCTCTTTTTTTTATCAACTTGGTACACAATAATCAGATTAAAGTCTGTGTAAATGAGTTAGCTCAAAAGTAATCTAAAAGTACTCAAAAAAAGTAGTTAGACTACATAGGTGTAATCCAGATTATGTTACTAACTACAGTTTTCATCATGTAAATTGTTATCAGTAACGGAGTAATCTACCCAGCACTGATGATTAGAATTTGCAAAGTTTATTATTATAACCACTTCAAAAAAACCAAAAGAGTTTCAAAATATATAGTTTTATGAATTGCAATTGGATTTAAAGTTGAGGGAGGAATATCTCACTTCTGTTACAGATGCTCCGTCTAAAACTGCAACAGGAACCATTGCCATTCAAGTAAAGGACTTTAATGACCACTGTCCTGTGCTGAGCCGTCAGTCTCAAACGCTGTGCTATGAGGATCACGTGGTTTATGTCACGGCTGTGGACAAAGATCAGTTCCCCAATGGAGCACCCTTTGGTTTCAAAGTGGACACCATAAGCACAAAGGAATCATGGAGCATCGAACCTCTCAACGGTAATTAATTGTAACTTCTTGTGGCTACATCATATTAACTTGTGGGCATGGCATAGATCGATGAAGCCAAGATATATAACCTCATGGGGATGTGATATTATGTCATGGCCATGAGATATTAGAGAATAACTGAGAAATGCATTGACATCAGCATATGGTGCATAAGGGCTTGACTCATATATCTACATTGTCCCATATTTTTCAATGCAGAAGTAAGCTGTTTTCTGTGAATGTGCGAGACTTCTGATTCATTAGCCTTTGTAGGGAAATAACGAGAAGAATAACAAAGTGCAATAAACGGTAAAACTGTGTTTAAGACAATACGTTAAAATAATATGGTAAGACACACCAGTTTGCAATATCTGGACAAAGATCAGTTCCCCAATGGAGCACCCTTTGGTTTCAAAGTGGACACCATAAGCACAAAGGAGTCATGGAGCATCGAACCTCTCAACGGTAATTAATTGTAACTTCTTGTGGCTACATCATATTAACTTTCATATTAACTTGTGGGCATGGCATAGATCGATGAAGCCAAGATATATAACCTCATGGGGATGTGATATTATGTCATGGCCATGAGATATTAGAGAATAACTGAGAAATGCATTGACATCAGCATATGGTGCATAAGGGCTTGACTCATATATCTACATTGTCCCATATTTTTCAATGCAGAAGTAAGCTGTTTTCTGTGAATGTGCGAGACTTCTGATTCATTAGCCTTTGTAGGGAAATAACGAGAAGAATAACAAAGTGCAATAAACGGTAAAACTGTGTTTAAGACAATACGTTAAAATAATATGGTAAGACACACCAGTTTGCAATATCAAGCAACAAAAACAAGCTGTTTTGTACAGCTAAGAATAACTGGAAGCGGATGAGACCGGAAGCCAGACATATTAAATGTACAAAAGGTCGCACGGGAAAAAATAAGGTGGATATGTTACAACATTTAAAAAAGCTTAATAGACTAACTAGACCCACCTGGAAACAATCAAGCACTAAAAAAAGGGAAACAGGAAATGAACAGACTACAAACTAAAAGTCCACATAACAAAACAAAAGCACAAGGAGCATGTTAGACTAGTGAATAAGTAACTGGCTTCATCCTTGTGCATCCATAAATATTGGTGGAAGTGTCCGGGATGCATAAGAATGCCCTTTTAATGCATTTTGCATGACTTAATGCTGCACTTTAATGCGTCTTTTCTTTTACTAACATCTGATCCAGACAATTGGAGAACTTGAGACACATCGACATTGAAAGGTCCGAACCGGTCATGCATCATGCATCATGTCATCTTCTTTAACGTTATATTTTCAGACACTACAGCGATATTCAGATCTCAAAAAACACTGTGGCCCGGCGTGTACCATGTGTTTGTGGACGTGTGGGACCAGCAGGGGAAGATCTGCGCTGCTCAGGAGCTTCAGGTAAACGTCTGCACGTGTGACGCTTCTAAAGTTTGCCTGCCCAGAAAAACCGTCTCTACGTTTGGAGCATCTGGTGTTCTTCTGATGCTGCTGGGACTGCTGCTGCTGCTCTGTGAGTAAAACACTGGATCTCTCTCTTGCTGTAAGGATGTGCTGTTTGACAAAATGGGACCCTGGAGCACAAAACCAGTCAATTTTTTGAAATTGAGATTTATACATCATCTGAAAGCTGAATAAATAAGCTTTCCATTGATGTATGGTTTGTTATGATAGGACAATATTTGGCCGAGATACAACTATTTGAAAATCTGGAATTTGAGGGTACAAAAAAATCTAAATATTGAGAAAATCGCCTTTAAAGTTGTCCAAATGAAGTTCTTAGCAACGCATATTACTGATGATGATACATTTTTTATATATTTACAGTAGGAAATTTACAAAATATCTTCATGGAACATGATCTTTACTTAATATCCTAATGTAGCATTAAAGAAAAATCAATAATTTTTCATACAATGTATTTTTGGCTATTGCTACAAATATACCCCAGCGACTTAAGACTGCTTTTGTGCTCCAGGGTCACAAATAGAAATGCTTGCATTATAAAAGTAAAATATGTATGTTTTCCTAGAAATGCATTTTTCACTACTTTAAAATAGCGTTACTGGCTGATGTTCTCAACTAATCGTCACCGTCTGTTATGTTTATGATAATTTTTTTTATAATTGAGTATGATATTTTTATTGCAGCTCTAACCATACGGTATTTTTTTTCCAAATATATTTTTAAATAGATTTTAAAAATATACAAAAACGGCCAAACATATATATATATATA
>NW_015647048.1:564734-566666 GCF_001515625.1 Sinocyclocheilus rhinocerous
TGACTCTTAACTTTTATAAAGAATATCTCTTTGGATTTGAGACTTTAGTCTTTGCAACTTTACAGATCTTCTTTATGCACCAAGAGCTTGTAACACTCCAAAGAGAAAGGACAACTTGAAATCGCATCATATGACCCCTTTAATATATTTTAATATAGTTGAAAAAATATAAATATATTTTTTAAAAGCATTTAAAATGTATTTTTCCCTCCATTTGTTTTCAAGCCATTAAAAAACACTCACATTTCACATTTAAAGAAAAACTGTTTTTTGTTTATAACACGTGTGAACATAACACAATTGACACAAAAAAAAAGTAATTACCGTATTGGCCCGAATATAAGACGACCCTGATTATAAGACGACCCCCCTTTTTTTCTAGATGTACCTTTTGGAAAAAGGCTTTTTAAAAACCAAATCTTGTTTTTTTTATATTATTATTTTCATATTGCATATTTTTCCTATTTTAATTTTTGTTTTGAAAGTATGGTAAAAACTGGTAAAATGTACCAACAATCACATTTAAAAAATATACACTTTTTGATATACCATAAAAAAAAAAAAACAGGTAGCCCATCTGAATTAGGACATTAGGCCGATTAAAAAAAAAAATGAATCAACTAAGCATTAATATTATTATTTCAAAATGCATATGGAAGACTCCAGATGCCAAGTGCACATAGCGTGCTTCTGCATAGCATGCGATAAAAGATTGACCGCAGCACCAGAGCAGAAAGCTTTAACCCTCATAACGTATTTGGGTGCATTTTGAGATACATAAGAAGAGATGTCTATGAAAAAGAGATGTAAAAAATGTCCATAAAATGGCTAGTTTTTAGTAATGGAATTAAACTTTCATCAGTTAATTTTTCAGATTTTTTAAAATTATTTTTTAAGAGATATAACCATTTAAAAAATGTTACGTTTCGTATCCGGGTCATTTTTGGCCAGGGTATGTATGGAGTACCATTAGGTGTCAAAATGATATGTTAAAGGGGTCATATGATGCTGCTAAAAAGAACATTAAGTTAAATCTTACTGTAGTCTTCAAATCTGGGTACTGTCTTACGTTTTAAAATCACAAAGGGAGTTTGGTCCCATCAGGCTAACGTGACAGTCACGACTCATGCAGCTGTAAGGTTTTCTGCTTCTTTTTGATCTCTAGTTGGCTATTCCGTCCACATTTGCATTTAGACTAAATGTAGGCTACTGTAAGATTGCAAATGTATTTTCTTACCCCTGAGATACATTTGAAAAAGGTTGAAACTAAATATATTCTCAATTTCAAAAATATATGTCATTTACCTTCATTGTTTACAACATCATTTGACCACAGAAATCAAATGTTTGCTGTAGTCTTAGACACTATGCTATCTGAAACTATTTGCTTTGAGTATAAGCTCAAAATACTGATTACATCTGGTCCTCCATGTAAAGACCCTGGATTTTGACATCAAAGTATACATACACTATTGCATATAAGTAGAACATGTTAGTATAGTTGTTTTGTTAGCTGTTGTTTGCTATTGTTGCATGGCTCCATATGACAGAATTGTGTGCGGTTGTGGAAGATGTTAATAGATGCCGTGCTGAATGAACACTGGTGACTGATGTTGACTGTGTTTGTAGTGGTGCCGCTTCTGCTGCTCTTCTGTCTTTGTGGCGGCGCAGGAGCGGTCGGAGATTTCAAGACCATGCCGTTTGAAGCTAAAGAGCATCTTATCGCATATAATACTGAAGGACAGGGGGAGGACAAGGTATGTGACACTACAGCAGACTGTTAAACATGCCATAGTTGTGGCACAATGGAGAAAAGCGATACAAATGATAGCTTTCATGTTAATCCGCTTGTGAGTTTTTGTCACAAGCAGCCATGATGGTGCCAAATGATTTTTAGACAGAATCAGCAGCATTTGCCTTTTCAGTTTTGAC